>NC_067300.1:1800000-2027684 GCF_020740795.1 Apus apus | reverse complement strand
TTTTCTTTGCTGCTTTGGCAATGGCAGCTCCCAGCAGAGCTCCAAAGGTCAAGTAAACAGCAAAGGGCAGGAGGAAAGAGAGGACAACCAAAACCATGTTGTAGAAGAAGTAAAAAGAGGACAACTCGGACTGGTTAATATTTAGGCACGTGGCTGAGCCATTCATCACTGAAGTCTTGAGGAGGAAGAAGACAGGCAGCCCTTGGACAAAGAGGATGAGCCAGACAAACAAGCAGAGCTTTCTCAAGAAGCTCCTCTCCTTCCAGAGGGACTTGCTCTTGTACCTCACCACGACAAAGTACCGGTGGATGCAGATGAGTGTCAGGAAGTAGATGCTGCTGTAGGTGTGGGTGCTGTGCAGGAAGGCTTCCACCTGACAGAGAAACTGCCCAAATGGCCACTGGTAGCCCAGGCTGAGGTAGGAGATCCTGAGTGGAGCAACTGGGATGACCAGGATGTCTCCCAGGACCAGGCTGAACTGCAGGATCATGCCTGGATCCCACTGCTTGATGCGGAAGCAGAAGACCCAGAAGCTCATCCCGTTGAGCAGGACACAGCCCAGCAGGAGCAGGGTCCCCAGGGCAGGGATGCTGGGGTGCAGCCCCTGGGGCAGGCAGCCCAGGCTGGTGTTCATGGAGGGGGGGAAGTCCAGCTGCTGTGAGGGCTCAGCAGATGTCCCTGGGCTGCCTTGCAGGGCGTGGGGTGGCAAAGGGGAACCAGCAAAGCCACCCAAGCCCATCACCTTAAGGCTGAGCTGGATCAGAGGCAGCAGGGATGGAGCAGCAGAGGCAGGTTTTCAGGTGAGCCCTGAGCCTGAAGACCTGTGGCCAGAAGGTGGCCACTCTTTCTCCCAGCCTCCACAGGAGGACACCTGGCAAGTGCAAGGGGCCAAGACTTGCTTTTCACATGGGAATGAAATAGCCTGGTGGGAATCAGACCCTCGGTTGGGCTTTCTCTGGTTGCTCTGCAAAGGAAAGAGAAAGGACTTCAAAGGATCTGCAGGAGCAGCTTAAATGTCTCTGCTACTGGCAGGGGAAGGTGAAACAGATGATGCTGTTGCTGCCTGGCTCCAAAAGCCTCTGCATTTAAAATCACTTGTGAGACCCCAGCATCACCTACA
Organism: Apus apus; assembly: GCF_020740795.1. Lineage (NCBI taxonomy): Eukaryota > Metazoa > Chordata > Aves > Apodiformes > Apodidae > Apus > Apus apus. Next base: position 2,026,564 of record NC_067300.1, on the reverse strand, counting down.
CAATTATTCCAGCCAGTTTTGTTCAGCAAGTGGCTTCACCAACCCTCTGCTCCTCCCTGCAGCCAGAGCAGCCCCCCCTGCACCCTCCCTGCACCTTGCTCAGCTCCACCCAAACTTCTGCTGCTGTCCCACCAAGCAGGACACCCTGCTGGGAAGGAGGTGCTGCTGTTCATTCACAGCCTGGTGAGGAGAACATCTCGGGTGCCTGGGCTGAAGTCCCTCTCCCCTGGAGGGAAGAGCACAGGAAGGGAAGGTGGCTGCTGCTGCTCCTCCACCCACACCAGCTCATGCCCTTTAGGTAACCTCTTGACTTCTGGTGGCACCAAGAGCTGGGAGGCTGGCTGGGGGCACAGCCTCCCCCAGAGCTGCTCTCTGCACTGATCACAATCACAGCCACGGGGTGACCCGCGTTTGCACCAGGCTCCTGTTGGCAGGAGAACCCTGGGGTGAGGCTGCCACGGCAGCACCAAGTGCCTGCAGGCCCCGAGCCCTGTCCCTTTGTGGGACCAGTGGTAAAACCTTTCCCTGGTCATTTGGGAGCCTCACAGGGTGTCTGGTGGATCCTGAAATCCCACACTTGTGCTTATGTTGAAGCAGCTGGGTGTACACCCTGGCTCTCGCCCTTCCCTCTGCCTTTGGGGCACCTCCACACTGCTCCCCAGGATGCTGGTGGGCACTTTGGGATCATGGCTCCGTGTAACAGACCATTTCCAGGCTCCCTGCCCAGCACCACATCCCAAGGGATGGGGCAGGATGGCTCCTGGCCAGCACCTGCCTGGGGCCACCCCTGGGGCCACCCCGGGCTCAAAGATGTTCTCGTGGCTGATGCAGCTTTAGACAGAGGCACCTCTGGTCTCTCCTGGCTTTGGTCAGCACTTGACCTGCACCTTCCTGTGTGCTCCAGGGTGGCTGAGGAATGAACCTGGTGTGAGCAGCTCAGGAGGGGCCAAGAACAAGCTTGTCCTCACCAGGACTTCCCCAGGCCTGGCTGAAACAGGCTGCAGATTCCTCCTCCTACTCCTTAACTCCCATTTTAGTAAAGCCAGGAATCTAACCCGGGGGGGGGCAGGGAATTTGTACTGTTATTAGCTACAGAGCAGCCTCTCCCCCAGAGAAGCCCAGGGCACTGCAGGCTCTTCTTTGCACGAGCCCTTTGCTTACCTCTGTCTGTCTGTGTGTCACTGGGTTTTGCTTTCCAACCAACCCCTCAGGGACTGACCCCAAAGCAGGGATTTCTGACTGCAAAGGGCAGCCACGCAGGGGACAAGCAGCTCCTTTCTTCCCTACCCAAAGCAGAACTGCTGCAGCTCTTGGGGTCACCCAAAAAAAAAAAAAATCCCTCAGACTCTTCAGGCTCTGGATGTGCTGCCCAGGTTGATCCCACTTTGTGGGAGCAAAGTTTTGCCACCTGCAAGAATTTCCCAAGGAGAGAGGAGGAGGATCCGTGCTTGGAGAGGAGTTCTGAGCAGGAAGAAGCAAACACCAAAGAGCTACTCAACGTTTTGAAACCTGCTTGAACTTCACAAGGCACAGCAGAGAAAATGAAAAATAAAAACGATAAGCAAATCAATACATTTAATTTAATTTTCAGGGAGCTGGAAAATGAATCCCAGGAGCCACCACTTACCTGGCAAACAGCAGCACGGGGAGAGCTGATGAGGATGTGAAGGGAAGGAATCAGGCCCAGGAGCCAACCTGGTGTCTCTGAGCCCTCCAGGGCTTTTTGCTCAGGCTTTCTGTGAAAAAAAGCCTGAGCTGAAAGCTTGGGGGGATGGCAGGGATTGCAGCCAGGGAGAGGGTGACCTTCAGAACCTGGCTCTCACCAAACCAGAATGTGAATAAAACATCAGGCGCAGGCACAGGGGAAACTTACCCCGTCCTCCCAGGAGGGTCAGTTGGCAGGAAACACCCGAGCTCCTTCAGAGTTGGTGAGAGAGGGAGAACTGATGGGCAGGCAGAGGTTCCAGGGATCCTGGCTGTGCAGTGGAAGGGAAGCTCAGCAGTGAAACTGCAGCAGCTCCAGGAACCGCCGGCAGGAAACGGGGCGGCTGATTTACAAGAACAGCTTCTTTTCACAGAATGGTTTGGCTGGGATGGGACCTTTAAAGGTCATCTAGTCCAACCCCCCCGCAGTGAGCAGGGACATCTCCAGCTAGGTCAGGTTGCTCAGAGCCCCATCCAACCTGACCTGGAGCATTCCCAGGGACGGGGCATCCACCACCTCTCTGAGCAACCTGGGCCAGTGTCTCACCACCCTCATTGTAAAAAATGTCTTCCTTCTTTCTAGTCTGGATCTCCCTCTTTCAGCTTAAAACCATCACCCCTTGATCTGTCACTACAGGCCCCTCTTTGTCCTCCTTGTGCTGGGGACCCCAGCCCTGCAGGGGGGTCTCAGATTGGGGCTGAGGGGCAGAACCTCCTCCCTGGCCCTGCTGGTCACACAGCCCAGGACATGGACCCAGCTTTCAGGGCTGTGAAAATCCTCCATGAGCAAAAAAACCTCCAGGGTTCCTGTCACCAGGGGAAGGTCTAGGAGATGCAGGTGAGTGGAGCACAGCCCCTGCAAGCCCAGGGGGCAGGTGAAGGGTTGGTTTGGTGAGCAGCAGGTAGCCTGACCCCACTGAGCCCTGGAGCAGGGCCAAGGAGCAGCAGGAGGCACCAAGGGGTACAGAGCCCTGCAGGGCAGAGGTGACACTGCTCCCCAAAACCCCTGGAGCACCCACAGGTCAGTTGTCACAGTGGCCAACAAGGTTCCCAGGTCAGGCAGACACTAAGAAACCTCAAGGGCAGACTGACACCCAAGGGCAGGACTTCAGCTTTCTGGTTTGACCCAGCCCAAGAGCCCAGCTGCAGCGTTTCAACCCAGCAGTTTGGGGCCCTGTGACTCTTCTGGCTCAGGAAAAGCTGCAGATTCAGCAGGATCATAAGATCAGGATGGGGAGATGTGCCCCAAGTCACACCAAACGCTCCAAGCACCTTTCTGTAGGTCAGAAAACAGGAGTTTGTGAACCTGTCTCCTTGCTTCTTCACCAAGCACAAGAAAACCCCCAAAGGGCCCTGCTGGGACATTCAGATGATGATCTCTGGCCTGTGACTCCAGCAGTTTCCTGGTCCAAGCCCAGCTGATGAAACTCACTGCCACCAACTTGTACAAACCCTTTGCTTCAGAAGGCAGGAGAACATCCATAGCTGAGATTAAAAGCCCAGATTGTGGAATCCTGATGCTCCATCCCAACAAACTCCTTGGGACTAGATGGAAACAGTCCCTGCAGGAAGGTTACTCCAGGGATGGCCAGAACTTGATGCTGTAAAACCCCCCTGAAGGCTGCATCCAGCACCAGGGTGAGGGGGATGTCCTCTGGCTCACCACAGAAAGTCTGGAAACTTCACACATCTCAACCCAAAGGGAAGTTGCAGAGAGGAGTGTGGCTCAGCATGACGGGCTGCAGCCTCAGAGCCTGCCCACGGCTGAGCCAGCAGCCCTGCTGGTCCCAGCCCAGGATGACACGGTCTGAAGCCACACGAGGTGACATCCCTCATCACACCCTGCAGGCAGGAGGAGAAGCTCTGCTCACCATGGCCTGGCCAGGGGCTGTGCCAGAGCCTACATGAGCTGCTGTGGTCATTTCTTTATTTTTTTTTGGGGGGGGAAGAGCAAAGCTGAGTGCAGAGGCTGTGCTGGGTCTGTGAGGGAGGTGGTGCTGGGTCTGTGAGGGAGGTGGTGCTGGGTCTGTGAGGGAGGTGGTGCTGGGTCTGTGTGGGAGGTGGTGCTGGGTCTGTGAGGGAGGTGGTGCTGGGTCTGTGAGGGAGGTGGTGCTGCCCAGAGTCAGTTCTCATGCACCACGATGCCCCCAGCACAGCCCTTCCTCACTGAGGAGTCACCAGCCTCCCCTGCAGGGGGGTAAATGTGTGTCCCAAGGCTGCTGTGGGGCAGGATCAGACCCAAACCCCCAGGGGATGTCAGCTGCCTCAGCAGACAGCTGGTCACCCTTGTTAGCCCAGACCTCCAGTCTGCCCAGTTACCTGTGAAGGTGACACCCCAGGGGTGTCTGGGCTCAGGCCCTTGGGTTGCATCACTGCCCCAGGTCCCTGGGGGTCCACAGCACTGCAGATGGTTGGCTCCCAAGCTCTCCACCAGCACAGGTTCCCACCATGAGGTGCTTTTCTTGGGCAGGGCTTTCTCCACCAGAGCTGCAGAGCACCTGGAGGATTTGCAAAAAAGCCAAGCCAAGCTACAGCCACCTGCAACGAGCCCTGGGCTGCACTCCTGGGCTCCCCCTGCATCAAGGAGGAGAGGACAAACATTTGTGCTATAAATTCAGCATCCAAGATGCTTTGAGCCACCCTGGATCACCCCTTGCACCCCCAGCTCTCCCTCTGGGGTGGCTTCCAGCCACTGCCTGTGCTGGATCCCAGGCTGGGAAAGCTAAAACCAGTACAGAAAGATGCAAGGCCTGAGCAGAACAGAGTCCTTCTGAACACCAGGTATGGAAAAGAGTTTATTGGAAGGAAACATGATGATATTTCCAGGGATAAATCCAACATGTGATCAGCAGAGCAAAGCACTCCTGGCCCCTCACCGTGCCCCAGGGGGGAAGCAGCCAGGACATCTGCCTGCCCTGCCCAGGTCTGTCTGTCCCTGCTCGGGTCTGTCTGTCCCCTGCAGACAGGGATCCCAGCAGGTGCAGGGAGGCCAGTCCCACCTGCACCTCTGCAGTCACTAATTTCAACACTTGTTGCTCAGCAAGTGCTCCCAGCAAGTCACACACACAGAGTCCAGCAGAAGAGCAGGGAGAACACCCAGCTGCACGTCCCCCTGCAGGACCATGGCAGACCCAGCTCTAGGAAAGCAAGTCCCCACCACCCAGAAACCCCCTCTGAAGATTTGTCCTCCTGACACCTTCTCCTGTTGTTGGTGTTACTTGCAGATGGACCTGCATGGGCTGGGATGGGCAGTGGACACCCCAGGGAACAGCCCCAGTGTCAGAGAGCTGAGGAACAGCTTTGCACAGGCTTTATGCCTTGCAGAAAGTGCTAATTGCTGCTCCTACCTCCTTCTGCAAAAATACCCAAACACAGGGCATGAACTTCACCTCCCCTGGCAGTGGAGGATCCAAGTTACAGCTCCAGCCTGCCTGGGATGGAGGAGCTGGCAGCTCCCCAGCAGGGATCAGCCAGCTTTCTGTTGCTGTTTAACTCTGGAGGAGGCAAATCACAGAATCACAGAATGGTTTGGGTTGGAAGGGACCTTGAAAGATCTTCTAGTCCAGCTGCCCTGCTTACACATCTTGCTCCAAGCCCCACCCAAATTGGCTTTGAACCCTTGCAAGGAAAGTCTCCAGTGGGACGTCCACTGCTTCTCTGGGCAACTTCCAGGGTCTCACCACCCTCATCACAAAACATTTCTTCCTCATGTTCAATCTAACTGTGCCCACTTTCAGTTTAAAATCCTTCTCCCTTGTCCTGCCACTACAGGACAGCTGCAGATACATTCTACTTGCTGACCAGCAAAACCTGGAGTCCAAACTCTGCAGGAAGATGAGGCCTTCCTAGAACTTTGCTTAAAGCAACTCTAAGATGGAGAGATGTGTCTCCAAATGCCCCTGCCAGACCAAGAAGGTGTCGCTCCTTTAGCTCTGCAGACAGAGGCTTGGTTGGTGAAGTTCTCTGGTGGGGACAAGATGGCCTGGCCAATGAATGGCCCAGCTCACACAAACCAGAATATTCTTGGTAAAGAAGCTGCACTTTCATTTCTAGACCCAGTCCCTGGGAATCAGCTGGGACAGCCTGGAAGCAGCACCTCCCCTGGGAATCACAGCCCCTCACATCCCCTCTTTGCAGCAGCCTCTGGCTCAGGTGCAGAGCTCCTACCTTGGCCAGGTGAGTCCTGACTCCTGCCCTGGGTGACTGAGCAGGAGCCACCACCACCAATTTGCAACCAACTGAGCAGCAGAGGAACGTGCAAAAGTGCCTGGTGGCAACTTCTGGGCAACGAATGCAGGATCCACCCCGACTCCCTTCCCTTCCTCCTGCTGGATAACGTGCCCCTGGAGCCTGAGGCAGGTTGAGAAACGGTTGGCAAGGAGCAAACCAGGCTGCCTGTGAGCCAGACATGATGTTCAGCAAATAAGGCAGCAGCTCTGCCATGGACACTTGCTGTCAGAACCCCAGGATTCCCCAGCAATTCCCACCCTGAATCCAACTGCTACGTTGGGCAGGATGTGCCAACTGATTTTAGCCTCTAAACATCTAATTTGATGCTTAAACCACAGACTCTAATAAAAGAGCAACAGTGTTTTCCTTTCCCATCTATCTGCTCCTTAGAAAGTGGCTCCTACATTTGGCTCCAGAGCTGGGAATGCTCCAAAGGCAGCTCATTCCAGCCTCCCTGCAGGAAACTGCATTTGGTGGCAGAAATCTGAGTCACTGGTTCAGGGAGATTGGAGATCCTTCCCCCCACCCCAGGAGTGACTTATTTAACCAGGGTAAAGAAAAGCAGAAAAATAAAATAGAGACTCCCCGGTGTGTGAGGCTGAGCAGGGAGGTGACATTTCCAGAGTGTCCTGACTTCTGGTGCCCCCGTCAGTGGAGGCAAATTCCCCTGGGAATGGTGACAAACAGGACACCAAAGGTTTTCCAGTCAGGGAATCACAGAATGTTGGGGTTGGAAGGGACCTCCAAAGATCACTGAGTCCAACCCCCCTGCCAGAGCAGGACCAAAACCAGGGCAGGTCACTCAGAAAGGCATCCAGACAGGTCTGGAAAGTCTCCAGAGAAGGAGACTCCACAGCCTCTCTGGGCAGCCTGTCCCAGGGCTCTGTCACCCTCACAGCAAAGAAGTTCTTCCCCATGTTCAGGTGGAACTTCCTGGGCTCCAGTTTGAATCCATTGCCCCTCGTCCTGTCCCAGGGCACAAGTGACAAGAGCTTGTCCCTGCCTTCTTGATGCCCTCATGTATTTACAGACATTCATTAGATCCCCCCTCAGTCTTCTCCTCTCCAGACTGAACAGCCCCAGGTCTCTCAGCCTTTCCTCATCAGGCAGGTGTTCCAGTCCCTTCATCATCCTCATAGCCTCCCTGGGACTCTCTCCAGCATCTCCCTGTCCCCCTGGCACTGAGAAGCTCAGAACTGGACACAACACTCCAAGTGAGGTCTCACCAGGTCCCAGGAGAGGGGGAGGAGAACCTCCCTTGATCTGCTGGACACCTCCTGATGTACCCCAAGATACCATTGGCCTTCCTGGCCACAAGGGCACATTGTTGTTCCATGGAGAACTTATTGTCTACCAGGACTCCAAGGTCCTTCTCCAGGGAGCTGCTCTCTAGCAGTGGCTCACCAGCCACACAAGCCCTCGGGCAGGAGGAGAGGAGCCTGAAACCATCTGAAGGCTTCCCAGGGTTGCCCACGAGGAGCAAATTTCATTCTTCCCCCAAGACACCTACTCTCCATCTACCCAAGCCTTTGGGAAAAAGGAAAGTCACTTCCCTGGGTGGCACAAAAGCTCGTCCCACCTCTGGTGGCCGAGGTGTCTCCAGCCCAGCTCCTCACCAGGCAGGGATGGGCTCCCAAGAGGAAGGGGATCATTCCTTCTGGGTCATGCCAGGCTCAGAGAAGAGGAGGAAGCTGCAGGTTGCAGGTGACGGTGCCTGGAGGCTGTTCTGGTGCTGCGAGGTGGTAGATAGTGCAGACCTGGTGAGGGGTGGTTGCTCAGGAACCTCTCCCCAGCTGCATCCTCAGGCTTTCCGGATGATCCTTCCCGGTTTCCTCCAGTCCCTGAACCTCTCCCTGCGCACCGAGTGGACCAGAGGCCTGGAGAAGCTGGAGTGGTTTGATCTGATGGCATTGCTGGTGAGAAGAAAATGAGACGTTGTCACGGGTGTGGGTCAGAGCTGGGGAACATCTCCTGCCTCTAGCAGAGGCTGCTAAAAGGACAGGGAATGTGGTCAGCAGGATGGGGCTCACCAGGGCTGCTGCCAGGAGAAGGGCTGTGCTGGGTCCTGCTGCAGCCCCAGTGCTCAAGGTGCCTGGACTGCAGAGAAGCAGGGTGAGCCTCTCCTGTGCACCTGAAGTGGTGGTGGGGACCCTCCCTGTCCCAGCTGCTGAAGCACACGTGCACAAGTGTGGGCTCTGAACCCCATAAGCAGCCTGTCAGAGCCCCCAGGCCCTGGCCAGGTGGGTCACTGAGACCAAACCCCTTGACTGTTCAAAACTCTCATTTCAAATACCTTTGACCAGTTCTCCTTAAACCTCTAAACCCACCAACATGCCCACCTGGCACTGCCCTGGGCTTCTGCCACCTTGTCATGTTCCATGTTCTCTTGGGGGGGTTATCCAGGATGCAAACCAACCACGCCATGAGCTAACCATGTTATGATCAACCACACCATGAACTAACCTGCTATGATCAACCACACCATGAACCAACCTTGCTATGATCAACCACACCATGAACTAACCACGTTATGATCAACCACACCATGAACCAACCTTGCTATGATCAACCACACCATGAACCAACCTTGCTATGATCAACCACACCATGAACCAACCTTGCTATGATCAACCACACCACATGCAGAGACACCAAGACACTCCAGCAGAGCTGGCTGGACTGCAGGAGCTGCAGGGCTGTGTTCACTTTGGGCTCTTCTGGGCTGACTTGATGCTCAAGCCCACTTGCCCTGGGCAATCTTTGTGGCCATAGTGGCCCAGGCTTTTCTTCCCTGCTTCCTGCCTAACCCCTTCACTACCTGGGTTTATATCAAGATTTTGCAAGGACTGCAAAATCCTGGTGCAGGGAACATCCAGGTTCTCCTGCCAGGGCAGAGGGTGGTGTGGGGCACAGCAGCATCTGTAGGAGTTTGAGGTGAAATTCATAGGGGGTGAGGTGTGTCCCTGCCAGGAGGGCAGGGCAGCTGTGATCCCCCAGTCTGGCAATTTGACGTCTCTCCTCTTTCTAGATCCTCCTCTGAGATGTTTCTCCTGTGATCACAAACTCACAGGATGGTTTGGGTTGGAAGGAACCTCCAAGATCATCTAGTTCTAACGCCCACATCCCCCGTCACGGGTCCCCAGTGGCTTTGTCAATAATCATCATCCAGAAATAATTTCCCCCCCCGTGCCTGTAAGTGCTGGAGGGAAGGCTCCTGGGGAGCAGGAGCACCTTGGGACACCAGAAGTGGCTGATGAATGGAGGCAGGAGTGGAGGAGCTGCCAGCCACACCGAGAGGAGGAAGCCAGAGCTGGGGGAAGCTGTGAATGTGAGAACAAGCTGCTTCACAACAGCTTGTTACTACTCAACAGCCACAAAAGGAAGAAGAGCCCTGAAATCCCTGTGCTCAGGGCAGAGTCAGGAGACGCTTCTCCCGTGTCCTAATTAGCTGGCTGCATTATAGCTTCATTTCCTAATTGGTTTTCAAATTAATTACTTTTAACTAACCGGGGAGGTGGCAGGAGATAAAGCTTCACCTCTAGAGCACTGGCCCAGTTCCAGGCTGTGCTGGGAAGTGAGGTGACCCTGCAGCCATCTCTCCCAGGAGGTTGGCTGTGCTGTTATCTCAGGTTTCAGCTCTTGCAGGAAGGTTTGGGGTGACTCCCTTTGCAATGGCTGCAAATCCTTCCTAAAAGTCAACTCTTCTTGGGATCCCAGGTCATGCCAGCCCCTCGTCCTCATCCCTTCCAGCTCGGGATCATAGAATCAGAGAATGGTTTGGGTTGGAAGGGACCTTCAAGATCATCTAGATCCAAACCCCTGTATGGGCAGGGACACCTCCCACCAGCCCAGGCTGCTCCAAGCCCCATCCCACCTGCCCTTCAACACTGCCAGGGATGGGGCAGCCACAGCTTCCCTGGGCAACCTGGGCCAGGGTCTCACCACCCTCACAGCAAAGAATTTCTTCCTAGTGTCTCACCTAAATCTCCCCTCTTTCACCTTGAAATTGTTCCACTCATCCCATCCCTCCCTGCCCTTGTCCCAAGCCCCTCCCCAGCTTTCCTGGAGCCCCTTCAGGCACTGGAAGCTGCTCTCAGGTCTCCCTGGAGCCTTCTCTTCTCCAGGCTGAACACCCCAACTCTCCCAGCCTGTCTCCAGAGCAGAGCTGCTCCAGCCTTGGGATCATCTCCATGGCCTCCTCTGGACACACTACAAGAGCTCTATGTCCCTTCCAACCCAAGCCATTCCATGATTCCATCAAACAAAATGATGCCATCAGGTTTCCTGCATTGCACCCTTCTCCTAGCAGGGGCTACCTCAGACCTGGCTGCAAGCTCTTGCCCCCTGAACACTCCCTGGAAGACAGTGAGGAAATCCCCACCCTGGAACCCAGCCAGCCCAGCTCTTCCAGAGCTATTCCAGCCCTGGAGCTGCCTCCAGCCATGGCTGCATTCCCAGCACTCCTCATTCTCCTGCTCCAACTAGAGAGCTCCAGGTGTGGGTCAGTTTGGCTGCCCTGGAAATGCAGCCAGGGAGTTCATCCCTGACCTGCAGCCAGAGGGACTGGGACCTGCTGGCACTGCCAGCAAGGCAGGGGGGCACCCCTGCCCCCCACCTTCTCTGGGTGGTCTCAATGGAGGAACCCTTGGGATGGGTCAGCACCAAGCCCGGGGGGGTGTAATGGGGTGGGAGGGGTGCAGCACTAAGAAATGGGGGGTCTGTAATTGGGGGGTGCAACATTAAGAAGAGGGGCATCTGTAATTAAGGGGGGGTGCAGCACTAAACAAGGGGGGGTTCTGTAATTAAGGGGGGGGTTCAGCACTAAACAAGGGGGGTTCTGTAATTAAGGGGGCGTTGCAGAACTAAACAAAGGGGGTTCTGTAATTAAGGGGGGTTGCAGCACTAAACAAGGGGGGGTTCTGTAATTAAGGGGGGTTACAGCACTAAACAAGGGGGGTTCTGTAATTAAGGGAGGGGGTGCAGCACCAAGCCCGGGGGGCTGTGACTTGGGGGGCTGCCAGGGGGGCTGGGCTTGCTGCCTGCCCGAGGATGAGGATGAGCTGAGAGCTCCGTGTGCTCCCGCTGCCAGACCTGGAGCAAACTGGGTCACGGGCTCCTTTTCCAGCCCAGAGCTTGATGTGTCATTGTCTGGGATCTGCCAGGAGGGGCATTTTGGGTCCAGGGGGGGGGACAAGCCTCTAACCATCACCACCCACCCCCATGGATAAATGTCAAGAGATCCCCCACGAGGTCCCAGCAACACTGAGACCACCCTTACCCCCCAGACCTCTCCAGCTGAACACGCACCGTGTTTGCAGGGACACATCTGCATTTTAAGGACACGCAGCGTTTTTCTCCCGTGTCCTTATTTCTCCAGGTCCCTTTTGTTGCTGTCGGGCAGAAACCGAGGCAGGGACGAGGGGCGGTGGGCACAGCCCGGGGAGTGGGAGGAGACAAGGAGATAGCGACACGCACGAGGGATGGATCATGAAACGCTGGGGTTGCAAAAGAGCCTCTGGGGGGGTTTGTGCCTCATGGATGAGGATCACGCCTGCTGTGTAGCTCCTTTGGCTACCCACATTTTTATCTTCCAGGTATGTTGATCAGAGAACCTGAGTCACAGGGAAGATGCTGAGTTACAGCACATTTTCACCAAAGAAAAAAAAATGAAAGAAAAGCCAACCAAAACAAGCCCAAATCACAGGCTCGTTTCTCTGCAAGTGTGTTCAGACAACACAGGCTCAAAAGATTAACAGACCTTAATCCTGCCTCTGAGCACTAACGAACAGATGATGCACACACACAAACACACACACACACCCCCGTAAGGACCAATGTCAATCCACAAAAGGCAAAATTCCCCGTCAGAACATACCTGAGCTGCTCAGCTTTTGGAAACACAACAGGCATCGACTCACCTCGAAGACCAAACTGGACCCGCCTGCTTCTTGGGCTTGGCCGCCTGCTTCTGGTGCTCCATCCAGCCACTCACCAGCTCGTGAAGAATCACCAGGTAGAGAAGGAAAATAAGAATCCTGGGATCCATTCGTGGCACTTCGGGGTCTGCTTCATTGGGCCCGGGTGACATGGGAGAGGAAGGGCTGCTCAGCCCGAGGGGGCAGCTCCTGGGAAGCAGGAGGGATGAAGAGGCTGGAGAGCAGCCTGGCAGGCTGGGGTGTGTGCAGAGGGAATTAATGCTGTAAAATCTCCCGGAGGGGAGGGGGGAAGACGAGAGGCTGGTGCCTATTGCATGAAGCAGCACAAACCCAGCTGCAGAGGCTCCGGGTGTCTCCTTTAACGGGGTGGATCACATCTCCTGGGGCTCCAGCCCTTTGTCTGCCTGCATCCCTCTGCAGCCACCAGCTCCCACCCTGCCACGGCAGCATCATCCCCCGGGATGGGCAGGCTTGGGGGAAAGCCCCGGGCCCCAAGGGGAGCTCTGCCTGGCTGCAAAGAACACACGAACCCCCCTGAGTGCCGGGGGACCCTCCGAGCTGCCTCTTTGGGGCAGCGCTGAGCCCGCCCCGGCCGGGAGGGTCACCCCGTGTTTTGCAGCTGAGAGAGCTTTTCTTCTGCTCTCTTCACGCTCTGATTTTGTTCACCTCCTTATTACAGTGGCAAAGCTCCCGGGGGCACCTGGTGTGCAGGAAAACGCCGGGGGCAGAGCTTCCAGTCCTCTCCACACCACAGCTCCTCTCCCAGCTCCTCTCCCAGCTCCTCTCCCAGCTCCTCTCCCAGCCCTTCTCTCCCAGCTCCTCTCCCAGCCCCTCTCCCAGCCCCTCTCTCCCAGCCCCTCTCCCACCCCTCTCTCCCAGCCCTTCTCTCCCAGCTCCCCTCTCCCAGCCCCTCTCCCAGCCCCTCTCCCAGCTCCTCCACCTCTTTCAGTTCAGCAGGGCAGGATCTTGCTCAACTGAGATCTGGTTGTGACACCAGATTCCCTCATTCTCTCCCTTCCCCCATGGAGAGCCCCAGGACACAATAACCATGCCTGGTATTTCCAGCAGGATAAACCCAAAACTCAGCGGTGTTTAAAGCACTTGAATAAACTGGAAAAAAAACCCAAATGCCCTTTTTTTCATAATTCGAAATCAAGCCTCATCTACCTCGTGTCTATAAGAGCAACTTGCATAAAATTCATGCTATTCTAGTGAAATCTTTCCCTGAGTTAATCAGCAAACTTTCTGTTATTTGACTAACGGATTTAAAGTGGAAGAGGGAGATTCATGTGAGACATGAGGAGGAAATTCTTTGCTGTGAGGGTGGTGAGAGCCTGGCCCAGGCTGCCCAGGGAAGCTGTGGCTGCCCCATCCCTGGCAGTGTTGAAGGGCAGGTTGGATGGGGCTTGGAGCAGCCTGGGCTGGTGGGACCAGGTCCCTTCCAACCCAGACCAGTCTGTGATTCCATGATACAACTGCAGACCAGGGTGCAGAAGCCAGGGATTTGGACAGTTGTACATTAAGTACAAATTTAGTGCAGATCAGGGGATGCTAATTACACGGAACACCTGCCTATTAAATAAACCCAACAGCAGGATCAACATCCCAGTCAAACATGCTCCTCCAAGCACTGCCTGGCTTCCCTTCAGCTCACTGATGTGCTTTCATTCCTGAGCCCAGAAGTGCTGAGTAACTCTCTAAATCGGGAGGAGAAGCTCTCATGGGTGAGAGCAAGTGAATGAAACAAGCAAGGACTGGAGGTGTTCTCACAGCTACCAAAATGGGAATACTTGAGGTTCTCCATGAAAGGACACTGGAGCTGTTCCTATAGCAACAGAGACAGTTGCCAGGCTGCAGGAGATGGGCTCTGATGTGTGGTACAAGTCATACACAGTGAGGGATTTCAGGCTAAAGACAACACTGATATTTTATACACACTCCACTTGTAACGAGTAAAGGCAACGTGACTCCTTTGTTCCAGGGGAGAGCAGCTCCTCACACAATCAAAGAGAGAAATGACTGGGACAAGAGTGGCAGGATAAGTCATTACAACTTACTCCCACTTCTGTATCAGATGCTTCTGAATACAAAATCACTCAAATATCTGCTTGTTGCTGAACGTGGCAGCCTGAGTGACTCATGCTCCTTTTAAAACCCCAGCAGACTCTGCTCTTCCCACCCTCAATACTCCAGCAAACATCACCTGGGTCTGATGATCTTCTTGACTCTTACAGAAGGTTGTTTAGCCTGGAGAAGAGACTCAGGAGGGACCTTCTCACTCTCTTCAACTCCCTGAAGGGAGGTTGTGCTCAGATGGGGTTGGGCTCTTCTCCCAGGCAACCAGTGACAGGACCAGAGGGCCTGGCCTGAAGCTGCTCCAGGGGAGGTTTAGGTTGGATATCAGGAAGCACTTCCTCATGGAGAGGGTGATCAGACACTGGAATGGGCTGCCCAGGGCAGTGGTGGAGGCACCATCCCTGGAGGTGCTCCAGGAAAGGCTGGAGGTGGCACTTAGTGCCATGGGATGGAGATGTGGGGGTGTTGGTCATAGGCTGGACTTGATGATCCCAGAGGTCTTTTCCAGCCTCAATAATTCTGGGATTCTATCTGAACTCTAACCCACAATTTTCTGTTAAAAATGTCACCAATTCATCCTTCATACTACGTGAGGTAGAGAAGCCAACAACGTGAGAGTTGTTGTCAGAGCCAACAGCTCCTCCTCAGCCCTTGGTTTCCAAACAGCTGGGTGACGAGCCACAAGCTGCCAGTCCTTTGGCAAATGATCCAAAACAGGATCTAGAAGGGATGATTTTTTGAGCAATTAAAGCCCAGTTTAGGAGGGGAGGGCAGGAGCTGCTGTGGGGCTGAAGGGCCCCTCTGGCACCACGGGGCATGGGGGTACAGGACCCCCCAGAGCAGTGGAGCCCCTCAAGACCCCTCACAGAGCTGTGGGTGTTTCCCCTCTGCCCTGATCTGTAAATGCAGCCCCAGGTGCAGCCTCAGCCTTGTCCTGGAGAGGTTTGGTAGGAGCAGCAGCATGGAATCCCAGGCTGGTTTGTGATGGAAAGGACCTTAAAAATCATCTAGTCCTAGGTCATTGTGCTGCTCAGGGCCTATTTCCCTCTTTGTTGGATGACAGTCTAGCCCTCTTTACTGCTAAAGAGATTTTAAAAACCTGAGCTGGTGGGTGCCAGCTGCTGCTTATATTCACTGCAGCCCAAGGACACACTGCAACACCAAGGATCCCTTCCTTTAGGCACCTTGAAAGCACCCATCACCCTGTTCTTCCACTTGGAAGATGGTGCCCCTGGCCAACCAACTGCAAAACCCACCCTTCCCCAGGCTGCCCAGTGACCCCAGGCTCACACAGCCCCCAGCTGCATCACAGAAAGGCAGCAGTAATTGTTTTGTTGCAGTAAACCAGAGTTGACCTAGACTGTGTGTTGGACTTGTTGCAATTACTGGCTTTTTAGAAGGAGCTTCTGAGCTTCACCAGAGACAGTGATCTGCATTTCCCTGGCGTGGGGCACAGGATTCCTCTAGCTAGCAGGACAGGCAAGGACTGGGAACATCAAACCTCCTCCACACAGGTCAAACAGCTCATAAAACAGGCCAGAGAGTCATGGTCCAAAATTCCTGTGGCACCCAGAAGACTCAGTGACCCCCCAGCTGGCAGCAGTCAGACCACAAACATCTAGATACAGTGCTAGGAAAGGAGGATCTCAGGTCCTAGGGTCTGGTGTCTTCAGACACCCCAGGCAGGAGCCTGTTTGCTGCAGAGTGCTTCCCACATCTCCACACACTCTTGTCCTCAGCCCATGAATGCCATCCTGCCAGGACAGGTGAGATGGAAAACAGATTCCCTTCTCTGCCCTTTGGCTGCTCTTCAAGGAATCTGCTTGTAAAAAGCCCTCTGTAATTAGATGATCATTCATTAGAGATGAAACAGAGACCATGGTGCTCACCTGGAACAGGCTGAGGGGAGGAAACATCTGGCTGTGACCTCCTGGGCCTGATGTTTTGCTGCTGCTACCCAGGCTTCGTTTCACGAGTCAGGAATGTCTCTGGCATCTCAAGTGAGCCTTGATGTGCAGTTCAGGGGAATAAACCCCACCTGCAGACCCACCTCCCTCTCTTCCCTCTCTCATTCACATGCAGGGTCTCCTTCCTAAGCTCAGAAGTCAAACAGATCTGGAACCAGAGGGGAAAGGGGAAATGCAAGAGTCAGCAGAGCAGCTCTCAGGCTTCACAGCGGAGAGAAAAATTGATTTCTTGGAGTTAAAAAGAGGTACTGCAGAATCTGCAGCACCTTCCTTACCTCGTGTGGCTCAACAGTCAATAGAAGACAAAGAGCAGACAGAGCAGATGCTCTGAGATATCTTTCTTCTGAGGATTTTTCATTGCTTCTACCCACGATAGATATGAGGAAGAAATTCTTCACTATCAGGGTGGTGAGGCACTGGGATGGGTTGCCCAGGGAGGTTGTTGATGCCCCATCCCTGGAGGCTTTTCAGGCCAGGTTGGAGGAGGTTTTGTGCAGCCTGGGCTGGTGGGAGGGTTCCCTGCTCGTGGCAGGGGGGTTGGAGCTGGATGATCTTTAAGGTCCCTTCCAACCTTCATGATTCTATGATTCTACAAATGTGGTCAAAAAAGGGGGCAAGATGAAACTTGCTCCCTTAATCATCCCATTGCTTCCTAAAGTGTCATCCATGACTCAACTCTAGGGCTTTAGAAACATTTCACCACTTTCACTTTCTGTTAACCCACAACACAGCTTGGGCACAGCAAATACTTAAAAACTACAAGTAATAATAATTGTCTCCTGAGCAATGGGGTTTTAGTCTATGACAGCAGAGAGGGCTGAGGCTGATTCAAGCTGGGTGCCTGGTTTAGCCTGGAGGAGACTCAGGAGGGACCTTCTCACTCCAACTCCCTGAAGGGAGGTCGTGGTCAGATGGGGTTGGGCTCTTTTTCCAGGCAACCAGTGACAGGACCAGAGGGCCTGGCCTGAAGCTGCCCCAGGGGAGGTTTAGGTTGGATATCAGGAAGCACTTCCTCATGGAGAGGGTGATCAGACACTGGAATGGGCTGCCCAGGGCAGTGGTGGAGGCACCATCCCTGGAGGTGTTCCAGGAAGGGCTGGAGGTGGCACTTAGTGCCATGGTCTGGAGGTGTGGTGGTGTCAGGTCACTTGATGATCTTAAAGGTCTTTTCCAGCCTCAATAATCCTGTGATTCTGTTACAGGAATGATGTTTCTGACTTCCCTGCCATAAAACTGACATTGGCAGAACCAGAGAAGGAAGGAAGCTGGTGACTGATCCTGGGCCGCTGCCTCTAGCACAGGCAGATGCAGGAGCTGTGGTCTCAGACTCTTCCTCTTTGCTGAGCTCAGGTCCTGCTGAGCAGGAGAGACACAAGCTCCTCCCAGCACAGCCCAGGTGAGACACCTTTGCCCCTTGTGCAACTGTTTTGCCAGAAAAGGAGGCTGGTTTCACTGCATCCAGTTTTTCAGCTTTGTCCTTCTCATCAAACTCCCCTTGCAGGTCCAGCAGGTCAAAATCCACCCAAGCAGGCGGTTTAGGTGCTTTCTGTCAAGTTATCCTGCCAGCTGGACTGACCTCACTACCTTCAGCCTGGTCTCTCCACGCCAGTGGGTTCCCCTCTGTTCACTGATGGTCCTTCCTGCTCTGCAGAGGGTGGGATTAGCCAGGTTAGAAAATCTGATTCACCCAGGGGGCTGAGCCTCCATCCCTGGAGGTGTTTAAGAGATGTAAAGATGTGGTGCTGAGGGACATGGTTTAAGCACCATGAGCTGGGTTAAGGGTTGGTAGAGTTGGGTTATGTCTGGACTCAATGATCTTCAAGGTCTTTTCCAACCTGAGCAATTCTGTGATCCTGTGACACGATGGGGTATTTTAATCTAACTGGTCAAACGTGCTGGAATTTGGGACTTAAGTATGAGAAATGGAAAGAGTCACAAGAGAGAAGCTTGTCTCTAAGGAGCCCCCTGAACTGCCTGGGTGCCCAGCAGGAAAAGGCAGCTCTGCAAAGCTCTAAACCCAGCAGTTAATCGTGGGCACAGAAATATGTGATCACAGTGAAGTCTGAAAAATCTGATTCCCCAAAAGTCTGGAGCAACCACAGAGCTGAAACCCTGTCTGATGTGTCCTCAACATCGAGGGTGACCTGAGCTTGGGTCCAGCTGCCCTTAACCCATGTTTTGCACCCACCTGGAGCTCTGAGAAGATGACTTGCCCCTTGTTTTTAACACTAAGCCCAGCTCAGGTGGAGGGACAGGGATGGCAAAGATACACAGAGCTTGTCTGTGGGTTCAGAGCCACGGGAACAGAGCTTAGACTGGTCCAGGAGCCCTGCTGGGCTCAGCCCTTATTAACAGCCTGAAAGGGAAAAACAAAGGTGAGAAAGCAAACTGGAGAATGCAAAGAGCTTCATGGTCAGAGTGGGACCCACCAGAGCTGCAGAGATAACTGCACAGAGAAACTTACTGGCTCCATCAAGGCACCCCCCCAGGGACACAGCTGTATGAACAGTGGCATTTGTGTGCCAGGACAGGCCCCCTGCTGCTGTGCAGAAGAAAACAGAAAGCAGCCTCTGAGTCTGACCCCTCAAAACAGCAAGAAAGGCCAGAAACTCCCTCCATGGCTCCATGTTGCTCAGTCTCCTGCTGCTGGGACACACTGGGAGCACTGGGGCACAGGTCCTGCCCACACAGCCCTGCTGCTGGTGCCCTCCCAGCACCACCTCCCTTTGCCCAGGACACAGCCCCACTCTACAGAGACCTAAAATAGCATGTAGAGCACCTAGAAGTACCTTTATCTACACCAAGAGGTAAAACCTGTGCTGTTCTCCATCCTCATGTGGCTCAACACTCTGAAAAAGGAATTCACAGGGTTTTTTCACATCACTTCCATTTTCTGGGCCAGATACAACTCTTCCAAAGCCAAAGCAAGACATCCATCTTGATGAAGCTGGGTTAGGGGATCCTCACAGGGAAAGTCACATCCCAGGTGTCACAACTCACCAGAATTAACCTAAAGGTGATGATCAAGCCTGAACCACAACAGCAGCTCCACCAGAAAAGTCTCCTGGAGAGTGGTAATTCAGTTTCCTGCTGTGCAGCATCTGTCCCAGAAGTTGTTAGACCCTCCTTTTAAACCTTCACCTTCCCTCCAGCCACCTGCCCGTGGTTCCCAGCCACTCTTCCAATGGATCCAGTGTCCCCAGCTCTGAGGAGAACAGGGTGTTTTGCCACCAACCAGATGCTTTTCAGCATTCAGATCCATGAAGATGCACAACAAAGCCTTCAAATTGCTGGGTCCCCACCTCTGATTACCCTTGAAGTCCTAGTCACACAGGACCCCCCTTTACAAGGGTCCCAGAAGGGGCTTTTGTGGGACTATTTGGGAAGGTTTAAATGTTCAAGAGAAGAAGTGCTGTGAGCTTTGTCTTTCTCAGTAACTCCTCTTACCACTTTGATGTATTTCCAGCCATTCCCTGGCATGATGCTGGTCAGGAACGTGCCAGGACAGTGCTTGGGGTGGCACAGAGCCTCCCTGCAGGAACCCACCTGTGCCACCCCAGAGTCCTGCTGGAAAGGGGAGGAGGGCTGGTCACAGGGAGGCCTGATGCCCTGCTCCTCACTTTTGGCCAAAAAATACGGCTCCCAGCCTTGGAAGGTGGAAGCTGGTCCCTGGGGATTGTTGACAAGTGTCCCTCTGCAGGAATCAGCTGCTTCACCACCAAAGCACATCCCTAAGGAGCAGAGCAGGAGCTGGCAGCAGGGACCCCACCAGAGCATCCACCCCACCAGAGCATCCACCCCACCAGAGCATCCACCCCACCAGAGCAGGCTCCAGCTGGCAAACCTGGCCTGCTGGGTCCTGTCCTCCAGAGCCAGGGACTGGGACCACAGGGAGAAGTTCAGGACAACTCGAGTTCTGCGTTCACCTCTGCGAGCAGACAGCCCAGACGTGGAGCTGATGGCACCTTCCCAAACCTGGGCACTTCAGCTCAGCACAGGAACCAAGCAGATCTTGGCAGACACATCCTGGACACTTCCTCTCCACCCTGGAATCCTCCTTTGGTTTTGGAGAGAAACCTCAAAGGTCTTCCTCACATGCAGTCTCTCGAGCCAGCACTGAAGCCACAGGCATTTCCAAGGTTGGACTAAAACCTTTCTCTGCCCTGGTGGTAAAAAAATTCTGCTGCTCTGGACTGAGTTAAATGCACACAAATTGGGGAGGAAAAAATACATTTCCTCTGGATTTCAGCTATTTCTTTTCTTCAAGTGCTTGCAAAAGAGTCAAGATAATAAATCCCCAATGTCCTGGAGCTGGAATTGCAGCCCAATCCATCATGTTCCTTTGGGAACTGATGTTCTCACACACCAAGAAAGTTTCCAGCATCACTCCCAATGGAGCAGAGCACAGACCCCCCAGAGCAGTAGGGTGACCTGAACCCAGACTCCTGAACCAAGCACACTCCTGGTTCAGCAGCAAGGACTGCACAGAGTCCCAGACAGTTTGGGTTGGAAGGGACCTTAAAGATCATCCAGCTCCAACCCCCTGCACGGGCAGGGACACCTCCCACCAGCCCAGGTTGCTCCAAGCCCCATCCAACCTGCCCTTCAACACTTCCAGGGAGGTTCATGCACATTAATGTCTTATAATTCAGTTCTTTTCATAGTTTCCTCTATTCTGTTACACAGACTGGACCAGGAATCACCCGACACCCAAAGGGTTCCTGACAGAACAGAGAGGACTCAACAGCCAAGGGGTGTCCAGGAGGCCTTCATATTCTGTCTGGCCAAGCAGATTTGTTTGCTCTCCTTTTATCTCAGTCCACCAAGAGCCACCCTACAGCAAACCAGGAATCTGGCTGTGTTCTGCCCTGGTGTAGGCATGCTCTGGCTGTCAGGTGCTCTGGCAGTAATTCATGTTTCTCTACAGACATCTTCCTTCCCACTAATTCCATACAAGAGCTGGTTCCTGTGCTAGCACAGGCCTCAGCTCCTGCTGCTCCCACCCCCTGCAGTCACAGCACATGATCCATCTGCTGGGGCAGCTCAGGCCAAGGGATTCATTTCACAGCTCAACGTATCCTTCCAGGTCCATGTTGACCATCCAAAAAGGCTGCAGAACTCTTGGAGCTCTTAGCCACCCTGACCCCTCAGATCACACAGCACACCTAGAGCACCAGGCTGCTCAAGCTCATTGGAATTACTTGCAAACATTCACTCTCCAGTCAGACACAGCAGGTTTGGAGAGAACACACATGTTTTTCATATCGCAGGTATCACAGCCCTGCTGTAAAGACAAACTGTGACCTGCAAGTTTAAATACCAGTGGTTCCAGCTTCCTGTGCCACGCCAAATGGGGAGGGAGCTGGAGCAGCAGGATAGGGGTGCACCACCCTCTAGTGTGCACCCACAGCAGAGCAGGGCCTTGGTCTGGTGCTGGAGTTGGCAGAGTTCTAGGTTAAGGGTTGGACTGGATGGTCTTAGAGGTCTTTGCCAACCTAAATGATTCTATGGTCCCAGCTGGAACCGTTTCTGCAGGGCCACCTACAGGGCACTCGGAGGAGATTTTTTAACAGGATCCTCTCACACAGCTGTACTTCACCTGGGAGCTGTGCTGCATGGGATGCAGCAGGGATGCAGCAGGGATGCAGCAGGGATGCAGCAGGGATGCAGCAGGGATGCAGCAGGGATGCAGCAGGGATGCAGCAGGGATGCAGCAGGGATGCAGCAGGGATGCAGCAGGGATGCAGCAGGGATGCAGCAGGGATGCAGCAGGGATGCAGCAGGGATGCAGCAGGGATGCAGCAGGGATGCAGCAGGGATGCAGCAGGGATGCAGCAGGGATGCAGCAGGGATGCAGCAGGGATGCAGCAGGGATGCAGCAGGGATGCAGCAGGGATGCAGCAGGGATGCAGCAGGGATGCAGCAGGGATGCAGCAGGGATGCAGCAGGGATGCAGCAGGGATGCAGCAGGGATGCAGCAGGGATGCAGCAGGGATGCAGCAGGGATGCAGCAGGGATGCAGCAGGGATGCAGCAGGGATGCAGCAGGGATGCAGCAGGGATGCAGCAGGGATGCAGCAGGGATGCAGCAGGGATGCAGCAGGGATGCAGCAGGGATGCAGCAGGGATGCAGCAGGGATGCAGCAGGGATGCAGCAGGGATGCAGCAGGGATGCAGCAGGGATGCAGCAGGGATGCAGCAGGGATGCAGCAGGGATGCAGCAGGGATGCAGCAGGGATGCAGCAGGGATGCAGCAGGGATGCAGCAGGGATGCAGCAGGGATGCAGCAGGGATGCAGCAGGGATGCAGCAGGGATGCAGCAGGGATGCAGCAGGGATGCAGCAGGGATGCAGCAGGGATGCAGCAGGGATGCAGCAGGGATGCAGCAGGGATGCAGCAGGGATGCAGCAGGGATGCAGCAGGGATGCAGCAGGGATGCAGCAGGGATGCAGCAGGGATGCAGCAGGGATGCAGCAGGGATGCAGCAGGGATGCAGCAGGGATGCAGCAGGGATGCAGCAGGGATGCAGCAGGGATGCAGCAGGGATGCAGCAGGGATGCAGCAGGGATGCAGCAGGGATGCAGCAGGGATGCAGCAGGGATGCAGCAGGGATGCAGCAGGGATGCAGCAGGGATGCAGCAGGGATGCAGCAGGGATGCAGCAGGGATGCAGCAGGGATGCAGCAGGGATGCAGCAGGGATGCAGCAGGGATGCAGCAGGGATGCAGCAGGGATGCAGCAGGGATGCAGCAGGGATGCAGCAGGGATGCAGCAGGGATGCAGCAGGGATGCAGCAGGGATGCAGCAGGGATGCAGCAGGGATGCAGCAGGGATGCAGCAGGGATGCAGCAGGGATGCAGCAGGGATGCAGCAGCATCTGGAGCACAGGGAGACTCTCCAAGGCACCTCGAGTACCATGTTCAGTTGTGGGTTTCTCGCTACAGAAAGGACATGGAGCTGCTAGAGCTCCATGAGAAGGGCAAGGGAGCTGGGGAAGGGGCTGGAGCACAAGTCTGAGCAGGAGCAGCTGAGGGAGCTGGGGGTGTCCAGCCTGGAGACAAGGAGGAACACCAGAGCAGGACTCTGGGATGTCCCAGCCCTGGGGCAGGGGGAATGCCAGTGCCCTGCACCACTGCAGGCAGCTCTGCTGCAGGGCTCTGCACATACAGCAGCAGCCTGAGCAGCTTCTGGCACTAGAGGGAAAACATTCCCACCTCAAAGAATGGAACAGACCCAGACGTTCCCTACTGAAACAGTGTTTTCTGGAAAGTGTCTCTCTCTCCCCTGGTCACACCTTTGTGCAGGAGGCAGGTCAGGAGAGCACAAATCAGCAAGCTCAACTGCCCAGATTTCCCCCCTCAGCCAAGCAGCCACCAGCACAGTTCATGGCCAGTCTGTGCTCTGGGATTCAATTCCTTTGTGGACCTAAAAACCTGGAAAAATATACATGTATCTGGGTACGGTGAGCACGGGCTGAAACACAAAAGCTTTTTCTACCAAGTTGTAAGTCACAGAGTCAGCCTGGATTAAAAGAAGTTGGTGTTGCAGCAGGGGCCACAGCAGCAGCAGCCTCAAGGAAACCTCTAGTGACAGAATCCTCACCACAACCCCAAAATAACCCCAGTCTGAGCAGGGCAGGGGCCTGAGTAGGTTCACTGGGGAAGGTTTACCAGCAGCTTGGGATGTTATTTTGTCTAAGTTACCATGACAGTTGAAACAGTTTTAAAAAAACAAACGTTGCAAGACCCAATTGTTACACCCAGTTCCTGTTCCCCAGGAGTCTGACGCCAGAAGTGCCCAGAGCTGGTGAAAGTGACACAGACCCCAGGAGGTATGGTGCACACAGGCAGTGTGGACCAGTGGACAAACCTGACCCACCCTCCCAGTTCTCCCACAAGATACAGACAAGTATAAAAAACAAAATAAAGCACCAAGGTGATGCAGAGAGGGGACACTCAGCTTCCTCATGCAGCTCTGGAGAACTTGGGAGGAAGAAAATGATGCAAAAATGGAAAAGTCTCACCAGCATGACTTGGGATTGGGAGTGCTCAAGTCCCAGGAGACAAGGGGTGACGAGGGGGGAAAGAGCCATCATATCCAGAAACATGATGGACAAGAAAGTGACAGGGGATGGCTGGCATGGGTGGGTACATTCCAGAGGTTAATTGTGCCTGACAAACCCAATAACCATCCACAGAGATATGCCTGGCTTGGTGGATGCAGGAGTGCAGTGGGGAGCCCACCTTGACATTAACCAGCTTCTGGCACAACTGTCTGGAGATCCAGCCAGCCAGAGCCTTCTGATACAGTTCTGGCAGCTGCATGGGAAGCTGGCAGGACGGGGGCTCAGGCCTGTGTCCCCCTGGCAGCCCATTCCTCACAGCACTCCCCAGCAGGGCTGATGCCTGCATCTACCTCCCATGCCCAGAGAACACCCTCACACAGCTTAAATGATACCAAGTGCAACTCAACAAAGGTCAATACAAAGCACTGCTCCTCAGCAACCTGCCCTAGGCTGGTCCTGCTCCAAGTCAGGGGGTGGACCTGAGACCCTCAGAGGTATCTTCCTACCTGAATTATTGTGTGATTCAAAATAATCCATATGTAGGCAGCTTCCTGCTTACAGAGGATTAGTAAGCTTCTTTTCATTGCACATTGCACCTGCTGAAATCAGTGTAAAGCCACAACTCATTCTTCTCCCATGTCCATCTGCCTGCACACTCTACCTGAGCTTACACTGAGGCAGCAATAAAAGCAGAACAGCAACTGACTATAACAGCAGAGACAGCAACACAAATGAGCCATGAAGAACAGGTTGTTTCTTCAAAGTCACAGTTTCACTCCACCTACACTCAAACCCTATTGTTATTTGGGAACATGCTAGTCTTGGTTTCCTTCACTGGCTCCAGGAACTCATTCCAAGCTCCTCCTTTGGAGAAAAGTGGGGAGAAAATAAGAGAATTATCCAATTTCTGGCCTTCTTTGTAAGAGCCTAGCTGAGAAGATGGCTGTTCATTGCTGCCTGGTCTAGTGACAGTGCAGACATCTCTTGACTAATGCAGCACATCCTACCACATAACAGAAGAGCCAAACCTCAGAGAGGAAATTGTACCAGTGGAGCTTATCTCCTCTGCCATTTCCTTCTGTTGAGAATCTCCAAAGATCTAGAGGACCAAACTAATGGCCAAAGTAAGCTATGGTTTGCCTTCAGGGGTTGACACCAACTGCTCAGCCACAATGGAGTTCAACACTCAGTTATCAGTTCTTAGAGTTTAAAAATACAAGATGCCAAGCTTAAAAATATGCATTTTCTTTTTGAAAAAAAAATAATTAAAAAGTAATGTACAGTCAGATTTTAAGTGGATCTACAAGAAGACAGTCAGCTACCTTTAAGAAAAGTGAACCTTTGCAATGCACTGCACACAGAGTTTTCTAACCACCAAGAGCCACTGAGTTGGGCAAACTGCAGTGTTTCCTGCAAGAGCTTCAGTGGCTTGTTTTTGTTGTTCCCACCCTGCAGGCAGAGGGTTGAAAGGCAGCACAGGGCCTTCCCACTGCAGAGCCCCAGGAGAGCTGTTCTGTCTCCCTCTTGCACTAACAGGCAGCTCAACGTGGGGCTGGTGTGGGCACAGTGGGCAAGGGCAGCTCCATGGAGGGAGTCTCAGTCACCTCGGCCGGACTCGGCTTGCGAAGCTCCAGTTTCTCTGTGAGTTGGTTATAAAGCTCCTTCACAGCCTCCCCACTCTGCAGGATGAGAAATGAGGGAGGGGGAAAAAACAGAAGAGTGAGACTTCATCCCAGCTGCTACTAGCAAGGATACCAAGTGTGCAACTGCCCTGTGTGTTTTAACACAAAGCAACAGAGAAAGAGGAAGTCCCGAGGGAATTAAGACCCAACCCGGGCTTGGGAAGCACAGCACATTCCCATTAGGCAAAGTGGGGAAAAGCAGCTGCTTTCATTTGCAATTCATTTTGCCTTTCTCATGCTTCTCTTCTTACCTGCTTGGTGGGTTCCAAAGCCTTCTGGAGAGCCTCTAATTTGGCAGGTGCCACTTTGTGATGCAGATGAAGCAGCAGCCTCAGCACATGTCTGTGTACGTTCTCCTTTCTGCAAAAAGCAATTTTCATGAGGAGAAACTGGTACAAACAAACTCCATCTCCAGACCAAGAAAGCTACAGTAACAGCACCAGAGTAATTCACACACCCACAGACTGGCAGCTTTGTTATAATTTTCCAGAACACCTGAGAACTGTAGCCTGTGTGCTAGGAAGTGCTAACCCTGCCTTAGACTTTCAAGCAATTCATGCAATAATTCGACACCAGTGGACTAACTGCAGCAACCATGAGGAAAGGGAGGGAGATTTTTTTTGTTTCCCCCAACATAAGAAAGACACGGAGCTCCTGGAGAAAGCCCAGAGGAAGCTGATGGGAGGGCTGGAGCAGCTCTGCTCTGGAGACAGGCTGGGAGAGTTGGGTGTTCAGCTTGGAGAAGAGAAGGCTCCAGGGAGACCTTAGAGCACCTTCCAGTGCCTGAAGGGGCTCCAGGAAAGCTGGGGAGGGGCTTGGGACAAGGGCAGGGAGTGAGAGGACAAGGGGGGATGGATTAAAACTGGGAGATTGAGGTGAGACATGAGGAGAAAATTCTTCACTATGAAGGTGGTGAGACCCTGGCCCAGGTTGCCCAGGGAAGCTGTGGCTGCCCCATCCCTGGCAGTGTTGAAGGGCAGGTTGGATGGGACTTGGAGCAGCCTGGGCTGGTGGGAGGTGTCCCTGCCCATGGCAGGGGATTGGATCTAGGTGATCTTTGAAGCTCCCTTCCAACCCAAACCATTCTCTGAACCCCTGAGGTGTGAAGCACAGACTGCAGCCAGGGCAGCAGCTGGAGGATGTTTGTCCCTCTGTGTGTGGGGGGAAGTGGCAGCAGCACGTGCTGCTGTGCCTGAACTGCAGTTCTGACCAATCCTGGGGCAACATCCTGGGGGTTAGATCTGGCCTCAGGCCACCAGTTGAACCACAACGACCTAACAGATGCCAAGAGATTTTCTGTGTGCAGCTGATACTGCAGAGAAGTGAACTCTTCACATTCACAGCTACTGCAAAGCATGAAGGATATTGTCTTTGCAGCTCCAACTTATGAATCATGATTTACAGTTTAGGTAAGAATTTATAATCAACTCTTAATTTTCCTGTTAAAAGTTTTCTCACAAAAGATAAACTTTTCTTAAAAGAAGCAAAACATCAGGCTGATACCTCCATGTAAAGAGTTTGCTGAACTATTAACTGCTCCCTCAGCTACACTGTAAACTCCATTCCCCTGAGGAAAATCAGCTTTACCTTGAGCAGGCAGTGAGGAAGAAGCCATCAAAGAGGCTGGTGCAGAACTCCTCAAGAGCAAATTCATCCCCCAGCAGTGTAAGGTTTCCAGTAAGGAGATGCAGAAAAATATCACTGAAGGCCAGGTCACTGAATGTCTCAACTATACAACACGAGAAGCAAAGATACTGAGACTTAAAAGGATGTGCCAAAACCTGACAAACTCAGCAGATGTTCCTGCTGAAAACTGCAGTGAGATTTTCCTTAGTGGCTTTTAAAACAGGGAGCCCAGGCAGGTGGCTTTGATCTTCCAGACATAAAAGATTAGGAGCAGAGGGGTGAGAAGAATATGCAGAAAGCCCATGTCTCCATCAAGGCTGAAGTCCCAGAGCAGCTTGCTACAAAGTCCCCATCTCCACCACCCTCTGCTCATGGCCACATCCACCTCCTTTCACTCCTCAGACCCCACAGGGAGCAGCTACAAACCATTCACCAGAGGAAAACTCATCCATGTAACTGGGCAGCTCAAAGGCTTCAAAGGACACCAGAGCCGGGGTGAGGGAGTGGGAAGTGAACCCCCCCCCCGACCATTACTGGGAGCTGCAATTCCTAAGATTGCTTCAGAGATCTCCTGCAACTTAGCCCAGAGAAGTCAGTGCAGAAGGGAATCCCAGGGAAGAATTTAAGGTTGTGTTTAGTCCTGTTTTGTTACAGGGTTTTTCACCTCACCAGGAATCTCTGGCCACATGCAATTACTATGAGCAGCAGAATTAAGTCACCTGCTTGTCTTTCAAATTCATTCTGAAAGCAGATCTCAGCTAATCCCAGTGTTAATACTTTGATGTAAGGAACTCCTGACCTTCAGCCACTGCCTCTAAATTCCAATCAGCAGAAAAGTATCCAAACTTCAGGCAAGAACAAATACTTCTGCAGGGCCTTACAACTAAGTGACCAGAAGAGCCAGAGCAGAACATTTTAATTCTGAAATCACTTTCACTCCTGGTTTACTTGCTTCCCAGGTGTCCAGTACAAGGCAAACTAGCTAGAGAACAGAAGATGAAACAAAACCTTACCTAGTGCTGGCAGCAGCCTAAGGAAAGCATTCTTGTTCCTCTGTTTGGTGATGTGAAGGATGTAATACAGCCCAATCTCACAGGCTATTCTGTTCTCCTGCAGGAATCTGTTATGGTAGAAGCAAAGTCTCTTAATCCATAAAGCTAAAACAGATTTTCTTTTTTTAAAGAAGGTTTAAATACTGTTGGATAGCAGTCAAGCAGTTACAGCAGTGGCTAACCTTAAACCCCCTGAAGAGCAGCTGCTCAGTGACTGAGTTCACCACCACGGCGCAGAAAAACTGAGCATTCAGCAAACACTGCACTATCTCACAACCAAACAGTTGGGTTTGATTGTGAACATTTATCATAGTAACAATGACAGAAATGCTATTCAAAACACGGGTTTAGAAGAAGCCCAGACACTCAAAGATGATACAAATTCTATGACTGTTTAGTTTTAGTTTCCCAAAGGTCAAATTTCAACACTGTCACAGAGCAGATCACAGCTACCAGGATACAGTACAGAGTCTGGCAGTCTGGAAATTAAAGCAAGATGTGAGCACAACAGAGCACACACAAGTTTGATTTATTTTTGACATCCCTGGAGAGATAGGTTATCAACAGCAAGTGTCTGTGTGACAAAAATGCAAACACTGCAATTTGCAACAGCACTTTTCAGAGCCAAGCATGGGCACTCATCCAGCTACACCCAAATCCCACCACATGTATCAAATATCTGCTTGAAAAGCCACACAAGCACCATATCTGAAAGCAGTAATACCAAAAATATTCATTTGCAATCTGTCATTACAAGAAATACAATTTTTTGTAGTTAAATTTTATTTGAGGAATTGTGGTGGCAACCTGTTCTAAAGGGGAAGTCCAGGCTTGATTAACCAGGACTAAATCTTACTCCAAGATAGTCTCCATTTTACCACATCAAGCTTTTTTTCCTGACAGTGCTGGCTGGCTCCTTGGTGTTTTGCTTTGGTAACAAGACTAAAGGTGCCCAGGAGGTGAGGCAGGTGACATACTTGGTGAAAGCTTCAGGAATGGTGCTGGGGTAGGGAATTGGCCCCTTCTCCTCTGAGGGCAGTTTCTGATCGACGTTGAAGGTGTGATCATCCACCACAAAGGACATCAGCATAGGCAAGAACTTGGTGATCAACTCAGCTTCCTTGGAGGGATGGAAGAGGAGAGGGAACAGAAGAACCCTTTCATCAATCAGTTCATGCCACAAGATGCTGCCAGAGCAGTGTAACCAACAGTGAGGTAATATTATGAGCCCCATCCTACCCTTAAGGAAAACAAGCTTCGAGACACCCCATTCCAGTCAAAATTCTTCAATAAGCCACTCATGTTCCACTGGTAATTTAGAAAACTGTTCTCCACCTCATCTACAGAAAAACCTCTGCTCAAATTCTCTCTTTTGACATCATGCAGCATTTCTTCTGTGAGGCCTTTTCCACCACAGCTGCCAGCACTGCACATGAAGGGTGGTCCCAAACTGCTTGTATCAACAAGTCCAAATCAATTTGTTCATTCCCTGAGCTGAGAGGGGTCAATGCATCAATAGCATCAAATACCATCAAAAGCAACAATAAAGAGCAGCTCCTCACACAAGGCACATCAACCTGTGCTGTATCAGAGTGACAGAGTGGGAGGTTACAGCTTGTGGCAATCACAAGTAGAACAGGTTTTTAAATACTGACTTGGACATTTCAGCCAGTAAAACATATTTCGGAGAGTCAAGATGTGCCCCCAGGCAGACATTTGCTGCTTTACATTCTGAACAGAAACAGGAAATTTCTCTTCAGAAACAGCCCTGCTGTGCAACACCATGGTTAGCCCTCCTGCCACCAGCTGAGCACATATCACAGGATGTTGTGGTTGGAAGGGACCTCCAAAGATCATCCAGTCCAACCCCCCTGCCACAGCAGGACCAAAACTAGGGCAGGTCACCCAGAAAGGCATCCAGACAGGTCTGGAAAGTCTCCAGAGAAGGAGACTCCACAGCCTCTCTGGGCAGCCTGTCCCAGGGCTCTGTCACCCTCACAGGAAAGAAGTCCTTCCTCATGTTGAGGTGGAACTTCCTGGGCTCCAGTTTGAATCCATTGCCCCCTGTACTGTCCCAGGGCACAAGTGACAAGAGCTTGTCCCTGCCTTCTTAATGCCCTCATGTATTTAGAGACATCAATTAGATCCCCTCTCAGTCTTCTCCTCTCTAGACTGAAAAGCTCCAGGTCTCTTAGCCTTCCCTCATAAGGCAGGTGTTCCAGATCACATCTGCTCCCAGATCACATTAGGGTTGCCTAAAACACTGGGAAAAGTGTTCCCAAAGCATGGAAAGCTTGTAGCTGGATGTGGCACCACACAGGATTGTTCCAACAGGTACCTGGAGGGGAAAAACACTTTTCACGTCAAAGAAAACTTGTTTTACTGCAACCAGTTTCAGACCAGCCTCTGAAATCCTGCTTTCCTCAGACAAGACCTTATAACCAACTCATCAGGTGTGTAGAAGCTCCCAGGAGCAAAGAACAACCAGTGAGAATTTAACAAGGGTACAGAGTTTGATTTTAAAGCAGTAAGGGCCAGGCATCCATGTAAATAAACAAGCAGGTAGAAGCAGCTTCCAATATGTCCACTAGAGCTGCTGCTCTGTGACCACTGACATGCTTTTTATAAGAAAGCTACAATGAGAGGTTTGCAGAATGAACATTGGATCAGGGACACACTGAAATAATAAACAAGTTTAGTTGAATGTGTTAAATTCCAACCATCTCAACAGCTCACCATTTTTGGTTCCTTGAAGACTTGACTGTCAATCATGTCCCAGGCTCCCTGTCCCAAAGACAGCATCCTGAGGAGCAGCAGCAGATCTGGGCTTTCCTTGAATTTTAAGGGGAGGAGAAAAACATCCATTTTGGTCTTCCACAAGTTGCACACAGAGATATTTATCTGGGAGTAGTGGTTTACACCCAAAGCTCTCCTGGATTAGCAGCTTTATCAAAGACTTCTAGAGACATTCAGTTCTCTGATTTAACCAACAACTGATTCTTCTAATGGGAGGCAAGTAACAGACAACCCTGAGGGTCTGCGGGGTCTTGTAACATTTTATAATATGCCAAAAAGTGGGTAGCTGCTCTGATCATGACACTGTTTCTACATGTCTCTAGCCAAAGGAGTACCCTGAAATATAATGTGAGACAAGACAAGCAAAGTCACCTCAGCAGAAGAAAGCATGTGGAAGACTGACAATGGTATTTCACTTATTTTGTGCCCTGAAACCAAAACCATTTACAGTCTTAAATTCTCATGAGGTTACTCAAAAAGCTACTACTCAGAAGTTACTCAATCCAACACCACCTCCTCAGGGATAAAACCAGCCAGTGCCTCACACTGCTCAGACACCTATAGGCTCCCTCCTGACAACTCCTGTAGACACTGCTTGCAGGAACTGTATTATAGCATGGCCAGCAGACCAGATCAGTGGCAATTAATTCACTGCATTTACTGTGGCAGGGGAAAAAAAAAAGGTGCTGCTGTCAGGCAACCCCATGGAAGGCACATGCTCTGCATATGCACAGCTGCTAGGATAGAATAAGCCATGCAAAGGGTTCCTTGTCAATTTGGAGAGCTCCAAAATGCCCACCTCCAAACATTGCTCTGCAGAGCTCTAAGGTCTGTGCTACAAGTGGCCAGGCAGCATCATGCTTCCCTTATTTCAATTTACACATGCATTTGAGAATTAATTGTACTTCTGCAGTGCCAGTACTTTGCTAATGAATGCTGTGTAATTAAGACTGTAGCTCAGATGAGGTACAGAAGCTGTGACACTCACCCTGGGTAAGGTGTCCTGCCCAACCAGGTCTTGCAGGTGCCTTATGGTACTCAAGGCTAAGGTGTTAATGGCAAAGGGATCACACAAGATCATTGATAAGTCCCTGAGAAGAAATAAAAACCAAATACATCAGACATTGCTTGTACAGCTCTGTATCCAGCTGCAGGACCAGTGTGCATCACCAGAGTGGGATGTTTGAGCTGTGATCCCACATGTAATCCTGAGGGTGGTGAAACCCTGGCCCAGGCTGCCCAGGGAAGATGTGGCTGCCCCATCCCTGGCAGTGTTGAAGGGCAGGTTGGATGGGGCTTGGAGCAACCTGGGCTGGTGGGAGGTGTCCCTGTCCATGCAGGGAGAGTTGGATCTAGATGATCTTGAAGGTGCCTTCCAGCCCAAACCAGTCTGATTCCATCACAGAACTACTGAGGCTGGAAAAGACCTCTGAGATCATCAATTCCATGACTCTATGAACTAGCAGATGTGACATGGGAGCAGTGTGTGTCTGTGGACACTGTTTTAATAAACACACACATACACTGCTGAGTTTAACAAAAGAGGCAGAGACAGGGCAGGTTCCGTACCAATAATTTTTACACTGATAACATGAAGTGTGAATCTCTGTCCCTTGTTACCTACAGGTGCCCACCTGAGGAACCTCCTCCTGCCTTGTAAAAACACTAGCAATGTTATTTCCTCGACTTGAAAGAGCACATTATGTGAAAACAATTACTACAGGTCTCCTGCATTGAAATGAAGCAAGAGACTCCCACGGTCAGTTACTAGGCCACAGGGGACACCCAGGGGGAGCAGCTTGAGCAGTACAAGCCATGTCATCAGCACATGCCTGGCCATGCCCCAGTGCAGCTCAGGAATGTGCAGGATGTGACCGCACAGAAGAGCTGCTCCAGGGACCATGAGCACCCACAGCACCCAGCAGATGTCCTGACTGCCAAGAACCCATTCCCAGTTTCTCAACAAACAGCCCAAGTGCCTCACCCCAACACTTGCTCTTGTCCCTTCTTCACTCCATCCAGAAACCCCTGCAGCTCCCGGGCTCTCTTGTTGTCCACAAACTTCTCCCGAATGCAGGCATCCAGGCACCAGGTGAACTGCAGCAAACAAAGAGGAGAAACCTTCATGGACCCCTGAAATGCCTTAAACCAGCAGCAACATTTATGTCACAGAGAACAGGCTAAGAATAACCTCCAAATATCCAGAGTTGGGAGTGTTCAGCCTGGAGAAGAGAAGGCTCCAGGGAGACCTGAGAGCACCTTCCAGTGCCTGAAGGGGCTCCAGGAAAGCTGGGGAGGGACTTGGGACAAGGGCAGGGAGGGATGGGATGAGGGGGAATGGTTTTACATTTGAAGAAGGGAGATTTAGGTTGGACATTAGTAGGAAATTCTTTGCTGTGAGGGTGGTGAGACCCTGGCCCAGGTTGCCCAGGGAAGCTGTGGCTGCCCCATCCCTGGCAGTGTTGAAGGGCAGGTTGGATGGGGCTTGGAGCAGCCTGGGCTCGTGGGAGGTGTCCCTGCCCATGCAGGGGGTTGGATCTACATGATCTTTGAAGTCTCTTCCAACCCAAACCAGACTGAGACTCTGCGAATCACTGTGTTCTATCCATACACTCAGGTACAGTATAAGCTGGTCACAAGCACAGGAGGCCAGAAACACAAACCTCCCAAAGGGCAGAGATACCCAGGGACATGAACCTGCTGCCCCTTCCTCCCTCCCAAGAAGGGCATTCCCTGGCAATTAAGAGCAGCAATTAATACATCACTGCCCAACACACCTGATCAATGTGGATTCACACAAGTAGGAGGCCCACACAGAAGCAGCATCACTCAGCAATGATATTATGGGATATTTTAGCCATTGCAATACCACTGCCACCCCCTAAAGAGGGGACACTGACAGTGGAGGTGCTTCTGCTGGGGAGTTGTGTTATCAACATGGAAAAAGACAGCTCAACAAAACATTTTACCTGACCTAAAATGAAGGGCTTTTCCCCCCCTTTCAAAAAACAAGATGAGGCTGCTCATGGCTTGGACGGGCCCAGGCTCTGCCCTCAGATGATCTCTGTGGCCTCCTCTGGACTCCCTTCACTCCCCTCTGTCCCACACGATTCACACCTTGTGGCAGGGGTCGACGTTGCAGATTTCACTGATCTCCAGGTCATGCAGGGACATGAGGAGCTCTGCCCGCAGGGTGCAGTAGTGGACATTCCTGGTCCTCAGGAACAGGGTCCTCAGGAACTGCAGCACCATGTCATAGAGCTTCACGTTCTTCCCAATCATCTGGGTCAGCTTCTGAACCACCTACAGTCACAGTGGAAAAAAACGTGCTCTCATTACCAAGAGATGCTGCTATTTCATACAAAAAATGTAAATTAATTATTTTTTAAATGTGATTTATCAAGGTTGAAACATCTGCAGTGGCCTGACTTCCTGAAAAGGACCTACTTATAGCAAGGTGGCCAAGAGTTGGTTCATGAGATGTTCACCAAGTCTTTCATAACCATAATGTGAGAATAAAGAATGTCAAGAAAAGGTTTTTTTGCAAAAGGAGATGGAAGCATTTGGAAAATAAGGTGCTCAGCTATTTCAGAGAATCTCAGAATGTTGGGGATGGAAGGGACCTCTGGAGATCATCGAGTCCAAGCCCCCTGCCACAGCAGGACCAAAACTAGGGCAGGTCACTCAGAAAGGCATCCAGACAGGTCTGGAAAGTCTCCAGAGAAGGAGACTCCACAGCCTCTCTGGGCAGCCTGTCCCAGGGCTCTGTCACCCTCACAGGAAAGAAGTCCTTCCTCATCTTGAGGTGGATTTGAGATGGATAAGCAGAAACATTTACTGCTGAATATAATTTGTAATTATTGGAACACAAACAAAACTTTTCTTTGGCATTTTATTCTTTATATCTATCTACTTTCAGCCTACAGACATGAGAACAAAGGGAGGGTTTGTGCTGGGATAGAGTTAAACTTCTTCACAGTAGTTTGTCTGGGGCTGTGCTTTGGATTCATGCTGACAACAGTGCTGATAAGAGGGATGCTTTATTTCCTGCTGAGCAGGGTTTGCACAGCACCAAGGCCTTCTCTGCTCCTCACCCCCCCTGTCAGCACCTAGACTAGGGGTGCACAAAAATCTGGGAGGGGGCACAGCTGGGACAGCATCTCTTGATGCTCTTGGGCTTTGTTTTCCTCTCTTTGTTGTTTTTTTCCCTTACAAATTTTTTTCTACATTTCTTTTTAGTTATGAAACAGTTTTTATCTCAACCCATGAGTTTCTTTCTT
Source organism: Apus apus (assembly GCF_020740795.1). Classification (NCBI taxonomy): domain Eukaryota; kingdom Metazoa; phylum Chordata; class Aves; order Apodiformes; family Apodidae; genus Apus; species Apus apus. Next base: position 1,991,152 of record NC_067300.1, on the reverse strand, counting down.
TTACCCTTCCAATTCTCCCCCACAACCCACCAAGCAGGAGGAAGCAAGCAGGTGTGTGGTGCTGGTCAGGGTTAAACCACAAGTTTGCTGTGTAAACCTGAAATGAACTGCACCAGAGGGTTTACACTGGATGGGCTTCTGAAAGGAAAACAGACCAAACCAAACACCCACTGAAACAGATGTGCCACCCTCTCTGAAATTAAAGCTTTATGCTGGAGCAGCTCTGCTCTGGAGCCAGGCTGGGAGAGTTGGGGTGTTCAGCCTGGAGAAGACTCCAGGGAGACCTTAGAGCACCTTCCAGTGCCTGAAGGGGCTCCAGGAAAGCTGGGGAGGGACTTGGGACAAGGGCAGGGAGGGAGAGGACAGGGGGGAATGGATTAAAACTGGGAGATTTAGGTGAGATGTGAGGAGAAAATTTGTCACTATGAGGGTGCTGAGACCCTGGCCCAGGTTGCCCAGGGAAGCTGTGGCTGCCCCATCCCTGGCAGTGTTGAAGGGCAGGCTGGATGGAGCTTGGTGCAGCCTGGGCTGCTGGGAGGTGCCCCTGCCCATGCAGGGGGTTGGGACTAGATGATCATTAAGGTCCCTTCAACTCAAACCATCTGAGACTCTGGGATTATACTGCTCTATCACTACAATTCCTCAGCATTCCCAATAGCAAAGCCCTTCCCGAAACTCTGATATTTCCCTTTTGGAGCACAAGCCTCCTGAGCTGAAGTGACACATTCCAGCTGAACCAGTGCCCTGACCTGCTGTCACCCAGAAGAGGAGAGACCCCCTGCTCCCAAGCCCTGTGCCACTGCTCCTCCCCCCATCAGCCCTGCCTGTGATCCAACCTATCTCCTCACAGTGGCTCTGGAGCCAGCTGATCTCTTCTTTGAGCAGATCCAACTCACTGCCTTGGAAAACTACTCACTGGTTTTATTTGTGAGAGTTTCTGGAGCAACTACTGAGCTGAATCTGCTCATGAAAGGGTCTGGTAATCACCAGAGGTCCAGGAGGGGAGGAGCAGCACCTGCCTGTTCTGTACCAAAGTGTCAGAGCAGCTCAGCCACTTCATGTAATTCCATTCAAAGAGCAACTTCTCTGAATGCCAGTTTAGCTACAGCTTTCAATGCCCCTCTTCGATTTTACAAATGTCCTGCTAAAGAAAGAATTAAAATTCCAATAAAAGAAATTGAACCTATTCAAACTGAGAGGTGCTCAGCCTGCAGAACAGCTGAGACATAATAAAGCCTGATTGAGCAATCAAGGAAAAAAATTGGCCTTGTTATTTTTGTAAAAGCATGTAAACAGCTTAGGACATTGATCAACTATTACAAAGCACTGAGTAACTACTAAAACAATTCCTGATGCTTTCATCAAGATATGTAGGAGAAAATGGCCTGGTATTTCTTGCAAATACTTCATGTAGCTAAAGAACTTTGGTAGCCAAGTCAGGAGGGTGAAACAGACAGTCTGTTACTTGAGGTTGACTGGAAGCTGAGGGATTCCATCCTGAAGCATGTGTAAGGGGGTCCCTTGTCCTTACCTCTCCTTGACGTCTTGTTTTGGGAGATGGACTGAAGAAATTGTGCAGGACAGAGATGTCATTGCTGAAGAGAATATTTTCTTTCTCCAGGATGTACTGCTTCAGCAGGGGGGACACCTCATCCCCAAAGAGAGCCTGGTTATCCTGCCAGATCTGGCGCTTCACCTCCACGGCACAGGCTTTGTACAGGTCTTTATCAGCCATCACCAGCTTCAGCTTCTTCTCAGGGACCTATGAGCAGTGGAGCAGTTACCAGAGTGCAGAGCAGCTCACCCACCTGCCTGCCCAAACAATGAGTAACTGGCAGGAGACATCCCAAGCACCAGCTCAGGCAGCCTGGTCACTCACACAACACCATCAAACAGCAGGCACAGCCACAGAGTCACCTTTTCCCTCACCCACTCCTCTAGCTGCCAGCCAGTCCCAAGACACTGGCCTTCTACCACCAAACTAGGCACCAAGCTTCTCCTCATTTCTTTCACAGGGAAACAAAACAAAAAAAGAGTTCCTTTAAACCTCTGAAGCTGAGATTTGGGGTGATGCTTCAAAACTCAGTGACGTACAAAAGCTGGAGCAGCAGTTTTAAATCAATTACCTTAAGCACCAGGCTATTCCTAGAGACTTCTACTTCACAGACCTGAATCTCACTCCTGCCTACTTCCAGTTGCATTCTTCAAATCTTATTTTCTACTTACCATCAGTTCTTAAATCAGCTGTGGAAAAAGTCACTCATCAGTGAACCTGACTATTTTTAGGAAGCTGCATGTATCAAACAAATAAAGAAACAGTCTCATCTGACTGTGAAAACGTGACATGCTTTCTGAATTAAGTCTACTAAGTTGCTTCCAGGTGCAAATCTTCTGTCAGCTCCTAACACTGAACAACAGACTTGTAGATGCAGCACACAGCCCAGGAGGCAAAGAGAATCCACACACCAGAGATGTAGCAGAACAGGCCAACAGGCACAGCGCTGTTACCTTGGGCAAGTGCTTCATGACACACATCACCACGGGCTGTATGGAAGGCATCTTGACCAGGGAAAAGCTCTTTTCTAGGAGATCTTCCAGCTTCTTGTACCTGAAAGCATGTGAGAGACTCAGTACAATGCAACAGCAAAAGACCAAAGTGGCTCATCATGAATCCACTGGAATCCCCCAGGAGCCCCACCCTCCTCTGCAGGATTCCCTCACCCCCTGTAACTGATTTTCACACCGAGTCCCCAGCTCACCCCCACCAACCTCTCCTCGACTTTCCCTTCCAAAGCGATGGTCGAGACCCTCTCCAGCAGCTTCTCCCTCAGCTCGTCGAAAACCGACTGGTGGAATTCCAGCCGGGGGGTGCCGTGCAGGTCCAGGAAGGGCAGGGCGGACTGCAGGGAGGGCAGCAGCACCCCATTCTCTGTCTGCCAACACAAGCACCCGGCTGGGGGTGTCAGCCGCCTGCCCCGGCCGGCAGGGACCGCTAGACCCTCGCTGGTCATGGAAGTGAAACAAGAGGAAAAACCCCACAAAGCCCCGACCCCACAAAGCCCGCAGACCCCACAAAGCCCGCAGACACGCACAACCCCCACAGACCCCCCAAAATCCCCACAGACCCCCCAACCCCCACAGACGCCCCCAAATCCCCACAGCCCCCACAGACCCCACAAACCCCCACAGACCCCACACGCCACAAAACCCCCACAAACCCCCCAAGAAACCCCAGGTCACCCAAAACCCCACAGACCCCCACAACCCCCACAACCCCACAGACCCCAAAGACCCCCACAAACCCCCACAACCCCCCACAATCTCACAGACCCCCACAACCCCCACAGACCCCCACAGACCCCAAAGACCCCCACAGACCCCCACAGACCCCCACAGACCCCCACACAAACCCCACAGACCCCCACAACCCCACAGACCCCCACAAACCCCCACAACCCCACAGACCCCCACAAACCCCCACAAACCCCCAAAGACCCCACAGACCCCCACAAACCCCCACAAACCCACAGATCCCCACAGACCCCCACAGACCCCCACAGACCCCCACAGACCCACAGACCCCCACAGACCCCACAAACCCCCACAGACCCCCACAGCCCCACAGACCCCCACAGACCCCCACAAACCCCAAAGACCCCCACAGACCTCACAACCCTCACAGACCCCCACAACCCCACAGACCCCAAAGACCCCCACAAACCCCCACAGCCCCCCACAGACCCCACAACCCCCACAGACCCCAGACCCCCACACAAACCCCACAACCCCACAAACCCCCACAGACCCCACAACCCCACACAAACCCCACAGCCCCCACAACCCCCACAGCCCCCCACAAACCCCCACAGACCCCCACAGCCCCATAGACCCCCACAAACCCCAAAGACCCCCACAGACCTCACAACCCTCACAGACCCCCACAACCCCCACAGACCCCAGACGCCCACAGACCCCAAAGACCCCACAACCCCCACAGATCCCCACAACCCTCACAGACCCCAGACCCCCACACAAACTCCACAGCCCCCACAATCCCCACACACCCCACAGACCCCACAGCCCCACAGCCCCCCACAAACCCCCACAGACCCCACAGCCCCCAAAGACCCCCACAACCCCCACAAACCCCACAGACCCCCACAAATCCCCACAACCCCACAGCCCCCAAAGACCCCCACAAACCCCAAAGACCCCCACAAACCTCACAACCCTCAAAGACCCCCACAACCCCCACAAACCCCCACAACCCCCACAGACCCCACAGACCCCCACACAAACCCCACAGACCCCCACAAACCCCACAGACCCCCACAGCCCCCCACAACCCCATAGACCCCCACAAACCCCCACAAACCCCCACAGACCACACAAATCCCCACAGACCACACAGCCCCCACAAGCCCCACAGCCCCCACAATCCCACAGACCCCCACAACCCCCACAACCCTCACAGACCCCCACAGACCTCACAACCCTCACAGACCCCCACAACCCCACAGACCCCCACAACCCTCACAGACCCCCACAACCCCATAGACCCCCACAAACCCCCACAGACCCCACAACCCCCACAGACCCCAGACCCCCACAATCCCCACAGACCCCCACAACCCCATAGACCCCCACAGCCCCCAAAGACCCCCACAAACCCCACAAACCCCCACAACCCCCCACAAAGCCCCACAACCCCATAGACCCCCACAAACCCCAAAGACCCCCACAGACCTCACAACCCCCACAGACCCCCACAGCCCCCAAAGACCCCCACAGACCCCCACAGACCCCAGACCCCCACACAAACCCCACAACCCCCCCCACCCCTCTCCGGGCCCTCCCTCCCGGGCGCACCTGGAACTGCTCGATGGCTTTCAGCGGCTCGGTGCAGTTGGTCAGCGTCTCCTTCAGGTCCTCCCCGTTGGCCACCCCCAGCTCCTGCAGCCCCGCGTACATGGCGCCCGCCCGGCCCTTCCTTCCTGCCCCTCCCGCCCTGCCCTCCCCGCGGAACCCGCGCCCCGCACCAAGGTTCCGCCGGGCTCTGCGGGGCTGAGGACGGGGCTGCTCTGGAGAGGGAAAAAACAACCCTCTGGCGTCCCTGGGGGGAGAGCTGATCCCTGCCCCCTCTGCTCTGCCCCGGGGGGGCCGCGCCTGGGGCGCTGTGTGCAGCCCCGGGCCCCTCGGGTGGAGCAGGGAAGTGCTGGAGGGAGCCCAGGGCAGAGACACGGAGGGGATGGAGGAGAGGAACGGTCCCTGCGAGGGGAGGCTGGGGGAGCTGGGGGTCCTGAGCTTGGAGGAGGCTGAGGGTGAGCTCAGCAGTGGTTACAGACACGTTCAGGGCAGTGTCAGGAGGATGGAGCCAGGCTTTGTTCAGTGGGGTCCAGTGATGGGACAAGGGGCGGTGGGTGCAAACTGGAGCGTGTGAATATCAGAAAAAACTTCTTTCCTGTGAGGGTGACAGAGCCCTGGGCCAGGCTGCCCAGAGAGGCTGTGGAGTCTCCTTCTCTGGAGACATTCAAACCCCCCTGGACACGTTCCTGTGTGATGTGCTCTGGGTGCCCCTGCTCTGCAGGGGGGTTGGGCTGGGGGATCTTTCCAGGTCCCTTCCAACCCCTGGGATCCTGTGATTCTGTGATTCCGTAATGTTAGAGCCACAGGGCGAAGAATAATCCTTTGTGGAGCAACGTTAGAGTCACAGGGTGAAGAATAACTCCTTGTGTATAGGATCTGAAACAAAAATGTCGGAGCTTCCAACCCCCCCCCTGCTTTCTAACACTCCTCAGCGCAGCGGGAGGCTGGGTGAGGATTCCCAGATCCAGACCCAATCACAATAAACAAGCTGTTCTTGAGCAGGCATTCCTTACTGCAGCGCTGGGCAGCACTGGGGATTCTCCACCACTGGGGATATTTCCACCACTGGGGATATTTCCACCACGAGTGCTCCGAGGAGTCAGTGAAACACCCCGACTAATAGACACCAAAACCAGGCATATTCAGTTCCATGTCAGTGAGTTCCCAGAGTTCTTTTACATAGTCATTTTATTTCCTGGCATTGGCTATCTTTGTACTGATGCGTGCTTGAGGGTCTCCTGGGGGGGGTCTTTGTTGATTCTAGTCCTTTGTTGTCTTGGTGCTGTCTCCCCTCCTGGTCCTGTCTCCAGTCTCCTGCTGGTAGATTCCCCAGGTGGGTCAGAATCCACATCAGTGTGTCTGTAGGAGCTACAGGTTCTTAGAAGACTTGATGTTATCCCAACCTACAGGATGCTTGGCAGAGCTGACTGACCGTTTCACAAAGCACCTTGTTTTGAAAGCAACCCTTAGTATAGCAAACTCATTATTTTAGTAAACTTTTATTAGGATATATTTCTATTGAATTTACTAACGAATATCCTATGATGTGTCATATCTTTGCTTGTGCTGCCTGCTTTTGTATAGTGTAACGAAATTTGTATCTTCTGCTTGCATTGCATATTGCTCTTCTATTGTGGATCTTCTGCACGTGATTCTTCTATTGTGTAGCAGACACTGAGCAAACATCTTAAAGGTGTTTTTTTTTTTAGCATAGACCAGCTTTGTTGTTAACCATGAGAATGTTATGAAGCAGATTCTTGGAAATAATTAACATAAGCCAAAATAGTCATGCACACGTGTTAGTCAAAAAGATAAAACCTGAGAGCTGGAACTGTTTGGGGCACGTCCTGGTGGAGCTTGCTGTTGTGTTTGCTTGCTTCCGTTCGCTTCATAAAGTACAAATTTGGATAAAGATCCCACTTGGGAACGAGTCCTTTATCACACTCCTGAGATCTGCTGCCAGGCCCCAGGGCTGTGCGGGGCTGCCTCAGCCCAACCCGGCGCAGAAACCCCTCTGCCGCCCGCCCGGCGCTTGGTGCAACCCAAGTTGGAGGCAAACCCCGAGTGATTTAGAGCCCCACGGCACTTGGCTGTGTCAGCAAAGCCCCCTGAGCCCCACCAGCCAGCGGGCAGGAGGGATCAGCTCTGCCATTCCCGGCCAGGATGGAGCCCTCGGGCCGCCCTCACATCCCGGCTGCTGCTGGGGAGCAGCAGGACTGGGCTGGGCACAGCGGGGTCTGGCAGCTCCTCCAGAGCCCCTGGGTACCCTTAGGTGTCACGGTATGTCACGATAATGCCATCAGCGGGTTGCCACCCCCCGGTGCCAGCAGCCGCCCCGCGCATCCCGCACGCAGCGCTGGGGCAGGACGCCGGGCGCTCCTTTGGTTGGGGGCTTTGCAGCAAGAGGAACCGCTGCACAAATCCTCACAGCTGAAGCACGTGAAAGCTGCCTGTCCTGCTGCCTGTCCTCCTGCCTGTCCTGCTGCCTGTCCTCCTGCTGCCTGTCCTCCTGCCTGTCCTGCTGCCTGTCCTGCTGCCTGTCCTGCTGCTGCCTGTCCTGCTGCCTGTCCTGCTGCCTGTCCTCCTGCTGCCTGTCCTGGGCAGCCCTGAGAGCAGGGGCAGGGAGGCTGTCAGCACTCCAGCAGTTTAATCCCCATCCCCTTTGGAAAGCAGAGCTTTGCCAGCCCAAGTGTAAGGAAAGCAAAGAATTACAGAATGGTTTGGGTTGGAAGGGACCTTTAAAGATCTTCTAGCCCAGCTCCTCTGCTTACAGGCAAGGACATCTTGCTCCAAGCCCCACCCAAACTGGCTTTGAACCCTTGCAATGATGGGATGTCCACTACTACTCCGGGCAACCTGTTCCAGGGTCTCACCATCCTCATCATCCTTATGTTCAATCTAACTGTGCCCACTTTCAGTTTAAAATCCTTCTCCCTTGTCCTGCCACTACAGGACAGCTGCAGATACATTCTACTTGCTGACCAGCAAAACCTGGAGTCCAAACTCTGCAGGAAGATGAGGCCTTCCCAGACCTTTGCTTAAAGCAACTCTAAGATGGAGAGATGTGTCTCCAAATGCCCCTGCCAGACCAAGAAGGTGTCGTTCCTTTAGCTCTGCAGACAGAGGCTTGGTTGGTGAAGTTCTCTGGTGGGGACAAGATGGCCTGGCCAATGAATGGCCCAGCTCACACAAACCAGAATATTCTTGGTAAAGAAGCTGCACTTTCATTCCTAGACCCAGTCCCTGGGAATCAGCTGGGACAGCCTGGAAGCAGCACCTCCCCTGGGAATCACATGTTTTTCTTCAGAAATTCTGGTCCCAGGGATGTGTTCTGGCACTGGAAATGAGAAAGCAGGCAGATATTTTGTAAATCCAGGGAGCTGGCTGTCTTTCCTGGGTGGCTGTCAGGAAGGGGAATACAGGCAGCTACCCTGACTCTGGCCTGCTGGGGACAAAAGACCCGAGCAGCCTCCACAGCAAAGTCCAAACCAGGCAGAGCCTCCTCTGGGTGGAAACCCAGACATTTTCCTGTCCCCGGTGCCACCTGAGAGGGAAGGAGGAAGCAGGAGTGGTCTGAAGGAACCAGGCCCAGTGCCCACACTCCACCACAGCCCAGTGGACAGGGAAGTGCCCCAGGTCTACCTTGGAGTCCTCAGATAGAAAATAAACCCAGCAACAAGGAGCTTCCCCATTCTAATTTTGGCAGCCAGCACTGCCAGGCACAGAATACCAAAGGGATGAGTTTTGCCTCCTTTCTGCTGACGACACAGCTGAGTTAACCCCCCATTTCTGTTTCCCTCAACCCCGCTGCCTGGGGCAGTTTCGAGGTTGCTCCCATGCCTTCACAAAGCCAGCACTGGGCACCAAGCCCTGGGTTTCTTCCTTGCATGGAGCAATAGACCTGCCTGACACATCCCAGCTCGGGCCCACGCTCTCCTTGTGGTCCCTGTGGCTTGGGCTGGGCTGAAGCTGGAGCCCGGCCCTGCCCCGCCTTTCTCCCCCGTTTAAAGGCTGTTCCAAGCAGCTGCTGCCAGCTCTGCTGCTCTGCTGCTTCCTCTTCTTGACTCTGCAACAGGAGGAAACCCTTCATGTCTTGGCGGGAGCTGCTGCCCCCGTGGCTGGTGATCACAGCCGGGCTGACGGGCATCGTGCTGCTCTGTGTCTCCACCAAAGATGTGCCCATCCCACCTCTCAGGACCAAGGTAAGAGCAGCCAAGCCGGGGCAATAAGCAGAGGATCTTCTCCTTGTTGGTGGGGCTGCTGCTTAAGGAGAACCTGCCTGTTTCCTTGTGCAAGCTGGGAATTTAAACGGGTCTGGTTTGTTGCTTTTCACATTCCTTGCGCTACTGAGCCCGGAGCGCAGGCTGAGGAGGGGACAGGTTGGCATCCTTCAACATGCTGTAGCTTTTCCAACCAAAAGCAAGGCAGTCCCTTTGGCTGGTCAGGGAAGTACAGGCTGGATATGGTCCACGGATCAGCAGAGATGCCCACCACAGGCTGAGGAGAGACAGTCCAGGCGTAGAGCTACCCCAGAGCAGCCAGCAACCAGTGGAGGGAAAGTGCTAGGTCCCTCCTGAAAGTCTGTGGGAATCTGGCCCTGACCTGCTGCTTGTGTCTTAAATAAATATCCTCTTCCATGCTTTCTCTTCTTCTGTCCTTGATTTTAACTGCAGAGCCAACCTGCTGGTGGTGACCAGGGGGTTAATGCCCATCCACTCTGCCTCTTGCTGCAGGCTGAGCTGAGCCCCGTGGCACTGATGGTGTCATCAAGCAGAAGTAGGTTAACCTGCAGGTTTAGATGCCACCCCTCCTCCACACTGCTCCAAGAAACAGCATTGGATTAAAACAAAACAAAACAAAACAAAACAAGACACCTTATTGCTCCATGCTCTGTCATTCCCTGGTGCTGAGCTGGGGCAGAAAGGCAGGGATCTCTTCTCCTTTGTGCTCTGAGGAGCAGCCTCTGGTTTTGTGAAGGGAAAAAAAAATAATCCGGGTTTTTCCACCAACACCAATTCATTTCTTCCTCTTCTGAGGCAGCTGGTGTAGCAGCAAGAAACAGGAGCTGTCACTCACAGGATGGCAGCAGGCTCAGGCAGGGAGCTCCATCCTCCTTCCACATTTCTGCTCCAGCTCCAATCCCACCAGTTCCTGGCCCAGGCGCTGACTGGTGTAGCTGGGAGCTCCCAGGAAGGTCTTGTGCTAAAACACCTTCTGACCATGTCAACATCAACCTCTCAGGAGGTTTCTCCTCCTCTTCAGCCCCAGATAACAACTGTTTCTGTGCAGGATACAGCTGAGACTGTGCACTGCCACCTACCTCCCAGGTCCCATGAGTTGCTTCCTGTCTGTGTAGATGTCCCAGTTTGGGGTCATGTAATGGAGGGGGGAGGAGGAGACCCTTGGCTACCATCAGGGCTATTCTGAGTGTGGGAACCTGCAGCACAGCCACAGAGCACTGACTTCTCATTTCCTAACCCTCACATACGAGGTGCAGCTCAGCAAGGCTTGGTCAGCAGCAAAGAGACCAGACTGGGCTGCAAAGAGACTAAGACAAGGAGCTACTGGAGAGAGTCCGGCTCAGCTCACAAAGATGATGGGGGGACTGAAGCACCTGCCCTGGGGCTGTTCAGCCTGAAGGGGGGGTCTCTCTGAGGGGTGGAGGCACCATCCCTGGAGGTTTTCAAAAACCAGGTAAACATGGTGCTTCAGGAGAAGATTTAGTGATAGGGTATAGGACTTGATGATCCTGAAGGTCTTTTCCATCCTTAATGATTCTTTGATTCTCATCAGTGCTTATAAATACACACAGGGGGCGTCAGGAGGGTGGGGCCAGACTCCAGCAAGGACAGGACAAGGGGCAATGGGCACAAGCTGGAGCACAGGAGGCTCAAGTTAAACACAAGGAAAAAATTCTTTACTGTGAGTTTAACAGAGCCCTGGGACAGGCTGCCCAGAGAGGCTGTGGAGTCTCCTTCTCTGCAGACATTCCAAACCCACCTGGATGTGTTCCTGTGGGATCTGCTGTAGGTGACCCTGCTCTAGCAGAGGGGCTGGACCAGATGATCTTCACAGGTCCCTTCCAGCCCCAATGACTCGCTGAGAAAGCCCTGGGCCTCCCTGCTAGGACACAGGAGAGCTGGCAGTGGACAAGCTGTTGAGAAGTCTCACATTTGCTGCTGCTGCTTCTGACATTATCTTGGTCTCCGTGGGGCTGCTGCCCCGGACAGTGGGTCTGCTGGTTGGTCACAATGTGCTGCAGCTCCCACAGGTCTGGCAGGCATGGGGACAAACCCAGCCCGTGTCACACCAGCTCTGCAGTGGGGCATCAAACAGACATGGGAGCCTGGGGGTCCTCAGAAGCAGGAGCAAGCTGCAGCCCTCTGGTTCCTGCACAAAAGCTTTAGCAAACCAACCTGGCAGCAGTTTGAGGCCCAGAATCAGCCAAGAGCCTGGATAGTGCCATCTCCCTCTGCTTTAGGACCTTTTTTTCCTGAGCTCCAGGTGGCTCAGCTCTCAGTGGAAGCCCTGTGCCTGGTTTCAGGAACAGCTACAGAGCCTGCCACTGGAGCTCTGATGTGTTTCTGGGTGTCTCTCTGCTCTGCCACCCCTCATGCATATTCAGAAGTGCAGATGGTTCCCTGCAAACCCAGATCATCTTCTGGCTTCACTCATTCATTGAATGTAAAAAGCCAACTCAAACACTGCAGTGCAGACCCGTGGGTTACCCAGAGCACCTACAAACTGCTGAGTAACCCTACCAATACAAAGCAAGGTGCATTTCAGTAGTGTTTACCTGGAATGTTTTTGGGGTTTTCCAGTATGGAATTGTTCTGGATGCTGGCCCATCCCACACCATCCTGTTCATCTACCAGTGGACCACTACCAAGGTGAACAAGACCGGGGTGATCAGGGACTGGAGCTCCTGTCCTGTGCCAGGTAAGGTGCCTGATTCATGCTTGGTGGTCTGAGGGGCTGGCATGGGATGGATGGAAGCCCAGAGATCTGTGTCTGGACCATTGCTGCAAGTTCCTTGGCTCCTGGACCATCCAGCTGCACACTGAGTGGTGACAGTGAAGAACAAGCTGCTTATTTTCAGCATGAGACTTCCTGACACAGGCAGATTTAGCCACACAACTGGACATCAGAGCACTTGGCAGTAGCAGGTGACTTGTTTTTTGGCCTGCAGCAGGCTGGGAGGCACACAGAGAGGATGGGGCTGGTCCTGGTGCTCACATGGATCACTGGCAGAGCTTCTCACCCAGATGAGATAGTGAAAAGCAACAGAAATAAATCTGGCTGCAGGGTGACTCCTGGTATCTTCTGCCTCCTCTTGACTGTACCCTGGACAATACATGGTGTAGCTCCACCAGTGGTGCCAAGACTCCAACCCCCACGTGGGGTCTGACAGCACAAGCACGAGTTCATCTTGGTTTTAGGTGTTACAGCTTGGAGGATATTGGGGTCTTCCTCACTAGTTTGAAGCAGTTCAGCCCTGCCAAAGCCAGCTGGAAGGGTTTCATGCACGAATGCTTGGGCTTTCTTTCTCTATCTCTCAATCTTGCTTTGATGTTGAAACCTGATTATAGCAGGATGCTGGGAAGCCCTGAACTCTCAGCTCCATGTGCTGTGGGAGGGCAGCTGCACAAGCAGGGAAGAGGGTTTGTGCCCTTGAAGACTGTAAGCAAAACAAACCCCACAAAGAAGATGCAACAGGAGCTCCCTGAAACCTTGTATGTGTCCCTTGACTGCTGCCATGTTCCCTGGCTGGGCCAGAAACAGGAACTGCAGCTCAGTGCAGCAGTTTGTCAGCAGCAGCAGGAGGTCCAGGCAGGTCTCTTGCCCAGAAGTGCAAAGCAGTCTCTGTCTGCAGGGCAGTGTGGCCTTTCAGCAGCTGGAGGCAAGATGCAGCTCAGCCCAGACAGGGCCCAGGGGAGCACAGCATGTGGTGAGAGCCAGAGGATGGGGAAGTGAAGCTCCTTCTGGGTAGTACCTCAGAACCAGCATTTAAGACCCCATTGAATCTGGACAGGAGCCAAGGCTTGCACACAGCTTCCCTCTGCACAGCACCAGCTGCCTCTAGAGCAGAGGCATCTCGCTTGCAGGCTCAGAAGCCACCCCCACCAACACAGCAGGAAGTGGCTGGAGGACAGAGCTGACGTTTGTCTCAGCTCCACCTGCATGACACCGTGTCCTCTGGCTTATCTCGCATAGTGGCTAAAGCCACATTTCTTCCTCTGTGGGCTGAGCCACCCCCTGCTGCAGCAGTCCCGTGGCTGAGGCCACACAGGGGATGTCCCAGCAGCAGAGCCAGGTTCTCTCACTCCAATTTGGCATTTACACACACACATTTGGCTCCCAGCACCATATTTTAGCCGGACAGCCACTTGGAAGAACTTCATTCTGCTGTGAGAGGTCCTCTTTAACCATGCCCAAGGCAGCAACCTCTTGGGATAACAGCTCTCACACTTCTCCCAAACCTTTCCTTAGAAAATTTCATTATTTCCCCCTCTGTCTTCAGATCTGGGAGTCTCCAGCTACTTGGATTCTCCTCAGAAAGCTGGGAAGAGCTTGGAGCCATGTCTGAACTGGGCCCAGAAAGAGATCCCAGCAGAGCAGCACAGCCAAACCCCTCTCTACCTGGGAGCAACCGCCAGCACGGGGCAGCTGAAGTGAGTGAATGTTGCAAACCCACACCCAGAGATCAGCACACGCCATGTGGATCATTCCCTAAATGCACCTCACCCTGTCTGCTCTGCAGTGTGTTCCACCCCTAAGCTGCTAGTCAGGTAAACCTTCCACAGGTCCCCATGTGTTCCAGGGGAGCACAGCAGGGCTGTGTCTCCACACTGTCCTCACAAGCAGCCACGAGGAATTAGTGCTGGGTAAAACACCCAGGTCTGGGAGCTAAAGGGTTTTCAGTGTATGTGACAACCCACCTGGGCTTGCAGGGGTGCTCCTTGTCAGCAGGTTGGGAATGGTGGTGGGAAGAGCCCCCTCATCATACACACTTTTGTGGATCTTGTTCTCAGTCACCTCATTATTGGGACCTTTGCCTCCTTTTAGACCCAGGGGAAAAGGAAGGTCTTGAGGGGACCAGGTCAGTGGGGCAAGGCCACAGAATCCCCTCAGTGGCAGGGCCTCCTAAGCTCCCAAACTTGAACGGTGGCACAACTGCTCAAATCATCCCTCTGCTGCTCTTGCCCCCAGTGCCACGTGAGGGGAGAGAGAAGAAGCAGCAGCAGGAGTGGGATTGTCACCGTGTCTCTGTGCTACAACCCAAAGTGGGGAGCAGAGCAGAAGCCCTGCAGCTGTGCCCCCACTGCAGCCTGCCCCTGGCAGGGCCCTGTAACAACAAATGTGCCTTCTTTTTCTTTTCTGTGTAGCCTCAGCCATCCTGCCCTCTCTGATGGTCTCCCTGCTGCCCTGGCTGTGGCCCTGAAGTCATCCCCCTTTGACTTTCAGGGGGCACAAATCCTGTCCAGCCAAGACAAGGAAGCCTTCAACTGGGTTGCCATTAACTATGTCCTGGAGAACTTCTTCAAGGTAAAGGAACAGCCCTGCCTGGGGAGTGCAGAGCTCAGCTGAGCACCTGCCAGGAACAAACAGCCACAGAGACACGTGGAGGGGTCATTCAAACAATGCTTAAGCACAACTGCCTTGCAGAGGGGGCAGGTTATGTCCCACATCAGCTGGCTGGGGGACATAAGGTGAGATGGTTATAGCTAGGCTGAAGGAACAAAGCTTTAACACAGCCTTTTGTGGACATGTTCAGGCAGAAACCCTTACAGATGTGAGGCTTTCTGGATGACACATCCAGGGTGCTCCCAGAGGTGACCTTACACAGCCTGGTCCTGGGGAAAAAGAACTGCCCAGCTCTGAGCTCAGCACTGCTGTCAAGCAGGCACTGCTGCTGCTGGAGCCCAGCTGTCCCACACAGCATCCTGTGCATGGGGGCAGAAGAGCAGAGGCTTTTGCTGCCAAAACAAAAGCCCATCACATTTCCCCTCACCAGGAGTTGGAGCACAGCTGGGTGTCCCAGCATGGGGCCTGCTCTGTGTTCAGAAGGCACTTGCTAAACAAAGAACACATTTACTTTCCTTGCTCTACCCATGGCTTCTCCAGCCAAAGGGTGTCAAGAAGAACTCAAAGGGCAGGAAAAGGTGGGTTAGACCGAGTTATTCCACATCAGGGAAGTGAAAGGTAGTCCTGATAACCAGCAGCAAGCAGGCACTAGTTAGGGAACTGCTAGCCCTGCTGGCAGCAACACAGGCTCCCCAGCCAGGGCCAGAGTGCTCACACCCACCTGAACTCTCCTCTTTGTGCTGAGAACTTTGCCTGGATCATCTCTGCAAGAGATGAAACCACAGGGTTCTTCAGCAGGAGGATCACTTCAGCTTCAAGGCAGCACTTGAAGCCCACAACTGCCCACCTGGAAACCTCCCTCCTGTTCCTCACCACCACCCCTCTCCTCTCTCCCCTGCTCATACCTGCTGAAACCAGTGCCTTGAGCAGCCATCCAGGGCCGTGAGCTCTTGCTGGCTGTGAGAAGTGCTTGTGCAACGGCTCCTGCTCCCTCCAAAGCCACCAGTTCACCATCCTTAGGTCCTGTGGGGGGAGAGGGGGAATAAAAGTCAGGCTGTACAGCACCAGAGAGCTGCTTTCTCCCTCTGTGCACTAATGCTTGCATCTGTGACTCAGGTGTAGAATTCTTAAGACCTGTCCTCTCTGGTTCTTTCTGGGTCAGTACGACTGGCGAGGGCAGTTGGTCCCATCCAGGAAGGGGATGGCAGGAGTCCTGTCCGTGGGAGGAACCTCAACACAGCTCACTTCCAAGGTGGAAGGAGAGAAGCAGGCACCCAAGGAGGCAGTGAGGCTGCAGCTGTACGGGCAGACACACCAGGTGCAGACTCAGCCCTGCCCCTGCCACACCACAGAGCAACTCCGCCACCGGCTGCTCTCCAGGCTCATCCAGGTGAGTACCTGCCAGAAGGGCACCTGCAAGGATCCTGGATACAATATCACTAAACAGCAGCTTCACAGGGTGTAGCAAAAGGGGCAAAATGTCAATCACTAGGAGAAGGCATTTGCATGTGTCTAAAAAAGCCCAGTGCACTTGGAAAACATACTCTCTGTGCCTCAGTCGGTGCCCCCCGAGCAGCCACACACAGTTTCCTACCTGCAGGCTCTTCCTTCACACACACGAGCTTAAAACTGCCCTCCAGAGGTGCTAAGGTCACCTTTAGGGTGAAGAGAGGCAAAGGCCTCCCTTGGCTCCTCTGAACTGCCCCTCCAACCTAGGGCAGCCTAACCAGCAGCACCTGGGAACCAACCAGGACCCTCCCCGAGGGGCGTTTCCTTTGCTGACATTAACCCTGAAGCATCTTTCAAAAAGCAACACTTGATTTGGAAAACATGCAGGTGTTTTGGTTCTTCCAAACTTGATTTCACTTGGAGGGGGCAGGATCTGATGCAAACTCACGAGCCATTTTAGTCTCCACCAAAATCTAATTTTCAGAGATAAACTACTCACTGCACATCCCCTTGCCTCCCTAGGAACCACACCTTCCCTCTCTGGGACCTGAACGTCCCACATGAAGACCCACTTCATCACAGCTTCATACTGGGGAATTCCTGAACACTGGTTCTTCAGGGGTTGAGCCACTGGCACAGGCTGCCCAGGGAGGTGGTTGAATCACCACCCCTGGAGGTGTTTAAACGGCCTATAGATGTGGTGCTGAGGGACATCAGAACTGAAAGAGAGGAGATTTAGGTTAGACATTGGAAAGAATTCTTCACTATGAGGGTGGTGAGATCCTGGTCCAGGTTGCCCAGGGAAGCTGTGGCTGCCCCATCCCTGGCAGTGTTGAAGGGCAGGTTGGATGGGGCTTGAAGCAACCTGGGCTGGTGGGAGGTGCCCCTGCCCATGCAGGGGTGGAACTAAATTGTCTTTAAGGTCCCTTCCAACCCAAACCATTCTCTGATTCTGTGACATGGTTTAGCACTACACCTGGTAGAGTTGGCTTATGGTTGGACTTGATGATCTTAAAGCTCTTTTCCAAGCAGAACAAATCTGCAATTTGAAAGGCAGACCAGCACAGCCTCTTCTTTCAAATTAGAAAGAGCACAGGATTCATGGAAATTGCATTTTTGGTCGAAGGGTGAGCAGGTGGGGCTGGGACACCTCAGCCTCCCCCAGCAGGTCCAGTGACTGCAGCTTCCCCTGCACCCTGCAGGAGCTGCATCCATCTGGGCCTTGCAGTTGATGAACTGAGAGAAGGTTTGGGAAACATCTGCAGCCTGCCTGCTCAATGACAACATTGATGAACGTGCCAGATCAATGACTGTGTCGCATTTTGTCCTCCTTTGTGAAGCCCTGAGACACCAAACCCTCTCTTGCGGCCTCTGTCCTTCTTGTATTGTCTCTAGGACCAGAGAAGTGCTACAGCTGTGTCTAACCCCTGCTGGCCCCTCACCTACTCCCAGGAGGTGCAGTGGCAGTCCGTGCACGCCGGGCCTTGTGCTGTCAGTGGTGACACACTGGACATCCCTGGCCCTGAGGAGATCTTCAACATCACCGGCTCCAGCGATCCCACCGCCTGCACCAGCCTCGTGCAGAGCCTGCTCAGCTCTTCCTCCTCCTGCAGCTTCTCCAACCATTCCCTCAGCAGTGTTTCCAAGCCCCTCCGGACCAGGTTTTTGGTGGGTTCTCATTTACACTTGGGTATGCAAGTGGTGTGAAAACCACAGGAAATGGGACTGGTTTGAGCATTAAAAAATACAGAGGGAACAGCCACGCTGGGCTCTGTGCTAGCCAAGAGGGCCAGTGCCCTGGCTAGTGCTGCACACATGCACTCCTAGATTTGTTTGGGTTGGAAGGGACCTTCAAGATCATCTAGATCCAACCCCCTGCATGGGCAGGGACACCTCCCACCAGCCCAGGCTGCTCCAAGCCCCATCCAACCTGCCCTTCAACACTGCCAGGGAAGGGGCAGCCACAGCTTCCCTGGGCAACCTGGGCCAGGCTCTCACCACCCTCACACTAAAGAACTTCTTACTAATATCTCACCTAAATCTCCCCTCTTCCAGTTTTAATCCATTCCCCTTGTCCACTCCCTCCCTGCCCTTGTCCCAAGCCCCTCCCCAGCTTTCCTGGAGCCCCTTCAGGCACTGGAAGGTGCTCTAAGGTCTCCCTGGAGCCTTCTCTTCTCCAGGGTGAACACCCCGACTCTCCCAGCCTGTCTCCAGAGCAGAGCTGCTCCAGCCCTCCCATCATCTTCATGATCTCCTCTGGCCACTCCTGCCCTCTCCCCCTCATTGGCATGCAGCTGGTCAAATATGGACCACAGGCTTCCCAGCAATGACTATGACAGGGCTTTTCTTTATCCATGTCTCAGCAATGTCTGCCTGCAAGAGAAACTTTGGAGCTCCACAGAGCCAGTGGGGATAGAACAGCCAGGAGTTGCATGCTGAGCAGGTCTTCCCACACCAACTCTGTAGTAAAGCTGAAGATCCTTTAACAAACATGTGGGCATCTCCCACCCACAAGCATGCTCATCCCTGAGCCCCTGGACCTAGTGTCCAAAGTCATTGGGTTGTTAAGCCAGGGCCACTTCAAGATCCTAGAACAAACTGAGTGTTTTTCAGAGGGAGGAATTATGGAAATTTCCACAGCTCCCTGCTCCTGAGAGCCTTCCATGGACACGGTGCCAAGGAGCATCTGTACTAGTCTATTTACTCAGGCAGGGCCAGGAAGGTTCCTACCTGCATGCAAGGTAGGAACTGTCCTGTCTCCACCTCCAGGCAGCAACAGAGCTGCTTGTCTTCCTTGCACCACCACCAGAGACCCCATAACCACCACCACAGGCCCACCAGGAAGGCACCCATCAACCTGCCCCACAGCTGCTCACACTTTCCTACAGTCACTGATCATTTCTTCTGCTGCTGTTGTAGGTGATCTCTGAGGCCATGGACTTCATGAGAGAAGTTGTGCCCTCTCCTGATTTGGGTCAGGCAGTCAACAGGCTGTGTGGGATGTCTGCCAAAGAGGTAACTGTGGAATAACTTTGTGTGCAGGGAGAGTGGGAAGCAAGGAGCAGTTTGTTACAAAAACCCATGGGGCTCAGACTGACCCAGCCATAACTTACAGGCTCCCTCAGGGGAAAACTTGGATTCACCTGGTTTTTGGTTTTTCTACTTTGAGGAAACAGGCTCCACTTATTTCCCTTCCTCTCAAATCCCAGCTGCTGCTGGTAACACCTGGACTTAATTCAATGAAAAGCCACAAGAACCTTCTACTGCCTATTACAGAGTAAACAGGAAGGCTCTCTGCTCACTCCTCAAGTGCAAGGAACAGATCCACTCAGACTCCAGGGCTTTCCCCATCTCCAGGGCCCATGGAGACCAAGCCAAGGGAACTTCCAAGTTCTTTCCTCAGTTGGTGGCTGAGGAGCACACTGAGGAGTGCTGATCTGCACTGACTGAGCACTCACAGTAACCTTCAAACTGGGCAATTTCTACAGGGTTTGCTAATGGGGTAGCAAAGCCCATAACCATCTCCCTCTCTCATTAATGTTCCTGTTAAGAGAAAGGCTGTGGCATCAGCTCAGCCTAATTAGAGAGCAGAGAGTCAGACCAAGCAGTTCCCCTGCAAGGCAATTGCAGGAGACCTGGCTGCCAGTCCTGCAGCTCTTGGAGCTGCCTGGTCTGTAATAAGATGGGAACCAAGGCACTAAGAGCTGACACGGGTTCCCAGACCACAGCCCAGGAGATAGATGCCATTTCAGTCTGCTCAGGACACAAACCAGTCCCACAGTCAGGCCCAGAGCAGGAAAGCAGAGGTTACAGCAAGCCTGAAAGTCAGCTACTGAATATTTACCTCTTTTTTTCCCCCCCCCATCTTCTTTTGGAAATGACACCAGCTGGTCAAGGAGTCCAAGAGAAGCCTGGACACCCTTGCTGATTACTGCCTTGTGTCTGCCTTCATCTTTCATCTCAGTACACAGGGATACACATTTGACTTTGATGGGTCTGTTTGGACTGCATTCCAGAAGAAGGTCAGTCACCTGCATTGTGGTATTTCCAGTTACAAGGGAGGGCTGGTTTCAGTAAAGCCAACCTGGCCTGCTCCCACAGGCCCTGACCAGCTGGGCTTCTCCAGCAAGATGTTTTTTTTCCAAAATAAGCTCACAATTATGATAAGGAAGAAAACCAGTGTCAGAGAGCTAGAGATTCCACTTGTCCCCACTGGAAAATAGGAGTCAAAACCTCATCTGGAGCAATATCTTCTTTGAGAGTCTGTGCCCAAGAGGGAAGGAAGTATGACCTGATCAGCACTTCATGCTAAGGACAAACTGCTGATAGTACTTCCTGAGCCAAAAGAAGCTGCCCTACCCCCTTGCAACCACCTTTCTACTAGTGAGGATTCATAACTGGCTTATAAGCTCTGAAATTCCTTCAGGATGAGGAGCCCCTAAGGACAGGGGCATTTTATTTGGGTCCTGCCCTTCACAAAAGGAATGAAAGCCCATTCCCAGCCCTCTTCACAACTCGCCAGCCCAGGCAGAGTCCCACTGAGCAGGGACCACCTCAGGGACAGCAGGGCAGCCAGTGCTGACCAGCAGACTAAGGCAAGGCAGGTCCAGGGTCCATCCAGGGAGCCTACAACATAGGTCTGAGGTTCAACCAGGCAACAGGGCCAGAGATGGAACTACCCACAATGTAGACCTGAGACAACCAGTCAGTGAGCAGAAGAAGGAACAGCACACACCTATAGCTCAGGAAAGGAATGGCTGCTCAGGAAAAGGAGATGGCTGCCCAGGCCAGAGCTTAAATGGAGCTCCCAGGCCCATGGAAGGGGTGGAAGTCCCAGGTGAGACTGGTCAGGGCAGTGAGGGCCTATTAGTGCACTCAGCTGGGAGAGCTCCTCATTTCAAGCCTAATCCTTGGCTCAGTCTCAAATAAGGCACACGAGGCCTTGGGCCTGTGCACAGGAACACAGCTGGGTCCAGCTGTCTTCACTTCTGACCTCTCCTCCTTCTTAACTCCACAGATGGGTGATCCATCATCTGGCTGGACTCTTGGGTACCTGCTGAATCTGACCAACACCATCCCCAAGGACAGCCCAAGCTTCCTCAAGGGGATTGAACCAGGGGTCTGGTCTTTGCTCCTCATCCTCTTTGTTGTGCTGCTCACTGGCTCCTTCATGCGCATCTCGTACCGAGTGATGGTCAAGGAGAACAGCCCCAGTGACAGGAACAGCAGTGTTTTTGATGACAATTGACACGTATCCTGGGATGTGATCCTCCTGCCAGAGGGCAGCTAACAGGGTACACACAGACATCCCAAAGGTGTAAGTCACTGGAGGATGCAAGAGGGCAGGGCTCCCAGTGCCTTGTCACCTTGCCAGCACTTGCACTACTGTACCTGGAGACAACGGATCCTGCTCTGCAGGAAGCTGTGATTCCTGCTGGATGGCAAGTTGTTCCTTCTCCAGAGGAGAGCAGCATGATCAGATCTTGCTTGGGTTGCAGCTGAAATTACTCACATTAAGCTAACGAAACGATGCCTCTGAGCAGGCAGGCTCTGAGCTACTGTACAGTTAATATTGAAGAATCCTGTCTAGTCAGGAGAGGTGGTGGCTGAAAAAGGGGCTGTGTCCTCTTCTGTGCCTGCAAGAGAGAGGACACCTCCAGTGTCACCACTAGTGAAGACTGGAACAGCATTAAAATATCGAATGTAACAGCCACCCTGCTTCCATGTTCTAGGAGAGAAAGCAGGTATTTTCTGCCTGCTGTTACTGATCTGTCTGTTCCTCCACCTCTGTGTCCCTCCCAGCTCCTGCTGGCCAAGAATCCTCCAAAAGCAATGGGGTTTGGTCTCGGATGTGCAGAGCATCAAAGGAGAAACCAAGGGCACAGCCAGAGTTGAGTTGCTGTCTCAGCTGAGTCATGGCAACGCAGGGTTAGAGCTGTCAATTTAAACTCTTTAACCAGGACTTATTAACACATTTCATTTCACATCTACTAAAATTGAGGGCATGGTGGGCTGAGGTTCACCAGTTTGCTCCTTTGCACTGAGCTGCCTGTCTCCCTGAGTCTGAGGGTGCAGCTCTTCATCTAACACTGCCCAGTAGAGAGGAGCAGACCCAGGAACAGAGGCTCTGCTGATTGTCTGTCCCATTACTTCCCTATTAGACTGTGACCAGAGTTACTTTATAATCCAATACTCAGGATTCCTCTGGGACCTTCTGGTCATTCCAGCTCCTCTGGTCTGGTCTGTTCTGCTCATCTAAAAGATGAGGTGCTGTACGAATTCTCTGTGTTGTTGTGAAGAAAAGGGATGGATTTAGCCTAACACTGTCCTTTGACCAAAGAATTTAGAGTTTACTTCTCTGGTTGCTTCAGAGACTTAAACACATGGGCTGTTAAAAGCCTAAGGGACAAGTGTCTCCTCCTCATTTCAGGCCACTTTAGACAGACATGTAAATGCTCACAGATGCTGGGATGTGCCTTGCAGGATTTTTAAAGCTACCATGGCACATAAATCTTTTAAAATATGATCATTAGTCCCTTATGCTGCCAACTCATCTTCTCCCTTCCCCATAATATTGGGGTATTCATCAACTTTCAGGCCTATTAATGAAGGTTTGGAACCTGTCAGTCAAGTTTGGAGGGGTGTGGAAACAGATTTGAACAAGCTTCATCTTCATTTCTTTGAGTTGCACGTTAGATATTTTTAATTATATCATGTTATTAAAGATATTTTAATAGGCTGTCTGTGTTCTTCTTGGCTAGAGATGAAAGCAGGGGGTTTATTGTGAACACAGAGTGTTTCAGGGAGGAGGAGGGGGGATGCTGAGGGTGCCTCTGGTTGATCAAGGGCTGTTATGCTGGGTACTTTCGGGGTACACAATGAGAACCCCTGAAGGCACTTTCTTCCCAGTGGCAGGCAGGCAGAAAATGACTGCAGATAACCTGGCTCCTGGTATTTAGATGATGAGAGATGTGCCCCCATCTTTGATGTGTTCTTTGCTCAAACCATCTGAAGAAGGCAGGAGGGGTTCAGGCAAAGCCCATGGAAAAAAAATAAACAGTGAGGTTACTGGGGAGTCAGCAGTGTGAGGGCAATTCCTGAGGCTTCATTCCTCCTGCATCTGGAAACACAACCATTAAACAGAGCTCTGGCTCTGTGACCTGTCAGCACATAGGAGAACTGTGGGATTCTTGGATGAGATCTGCAACCTGCCCAAGAAGAATCCTACCACTGTCAGAAAGGGAAATAAGGCAGGGAGATGCCAGGAACCCCAGGACTCCAGGGATTCTGGCCTGCTGAGCCATTACACCTTGATTTTGAATATTAGATCACAGGGGCCAAGAGAAAGGACACTGGCTGCTGGGACCTCCCCAAGCTCTTCTTTAGAAGCTTTGGGACTTCCATGCAGTTAAGAAATGAGCAATAAGGCAAGAAGCTCAGCGTGTCCTCCTGACACTGAACTTTGCCTCAGAGGTGCCACTGAGCTGCTCTGAGTGATGTCACACACCCATGGTCCAACCTGAGCCTTCAATCCACCACACTTGAGGACCATTTGACATCAAACCATGCCCTGCAGAGCCAAGACAACCCAAAACCACTGGGTTCAGAGCAGATCCTCAACTCCTGAGCTAGAAGCTGCTCTTCCCATCAAAGGGACAGCGAGACATTTCAATGGCTGCAGATCTTTCCCTCATGGTCCACACATGGCAGGCACCAGCCCTATTCCCTCCTTTTCCATCACTCCTTCCAAGTAGTGCTGCTGCTGCCTTCTCCTGCAGGCCATGGGGGCAGGAGTCATGGAATGGTTTGGGTTGGAAGGCGTCTTAAAGATCATCCAGTTCCAACCCCCTGCATGGGCAGAGACACCTCCCACCAGCCCAGGTTGCTCCAAGCCCCATCCAACCTGCCCTTCAACACTGCCAGGGATGGGGCAGCCACAGCTTCTCTGGACAACCTGGGCCAATGTCTCATCAGCCTCACAGCAAAGAATTTCCTCCTAATGTACAACCTCAATCTCTCTTTTCCAGTTTAAATCCATTCCCCCCTGTCCTCTCACTCTCTGCCCTTGTCCCAAGCCCCTCCCCAGCTTTCCTGGAGCCCCTTCAGGCACTGGAAGCTGCTCTCAGGTCTCCCTGGAGCCTTCTCTTCTCCAGGCTGAACACCCCAACTCTCCCAGCCTGGCTCCAGAGCAGAGCTGCTCCAGCCCTTGGATCATCTTTGTGGCCTCTTCTGGACTCACTCCAACAGCTCCATGTCCATGTCCAGCTCTACATACATCTCCTCATATCGCTCTTTATCCTTCCCCACCTTATTTCTCCAAATGAAGAGACACAGAAATCCAGATTATTACCATCCCCTCCTCAACCGTTGCCTCTACAGTGTCCATTTACTCTGCACTCCAAAGCTCTCCCTTCTGCCACAGACCCCAGGTGGCCAACATTCCTGAGCCACGGGACCTTCTCTAACCAGCCACACATGTGTCTGCATTGCACTGGAATAGCAAAACAAGGACAGTGACAAGGACAGTGCTGCCCAGTTCCCAGCAGCCGTGGTTACCAGGTGAACTGGGCTTGGAATGGGCAGCCAGACACATCATTCTCTACCTGGCAGAAGAAAAACCCCCACACTTACAGATATCTACTAGACCATGAGCTCAACTAGTATTTTAAAAGGCCTGAAGTGTGCTTTTAGCCATAAAAAAAAGGCAAAAAAAAACCCCCCAAACTGGGAATCTATTAGAAGAATGGAAACTAATACAAGGAATAAACCCCTTTTTCCCAGCCCTCTGTAGAAGCAGCTCCTTCATGTCAGCACGTCTGCAGAATTGACCCCCAGATCACCTGGACAGCAGAAATCTACTTAAAAAGAGACTCTACATTCACTCACTCTGAAACAAAAATGCTTGCAGCCCTTGGGTTACAAAACAATTGTGTAAATAATTAAATAAGAGGATTTTCTAATTGTCCATACATTCCTTATGCATAGTTCCCTCCCTTCTCTCCCAGGGTGAAGCACCAGAGAGCTCTTCTGGCAGATAATGGCTGCCCACATGGCATGGCAGTTCTCCTGCTGTCCACAACTATCAATAAGAAGGGAATCAAAAGTATTAGATACAAAAATTGGGACCAAAAAGCTCTTTCTCTGTTTTAGCTCCAGAAACATAACAGGTTAGCTGACCTGCTTGCTGGCTAGAGTGGCCTAAACTTCATTTCAGCATGTTTGAAGGTCCTGCCTTTCTTCCAGTTTATACCATATCCAAACCATCATGGATTCCCAACCAGTACATCCCATCCAGATTGTACCAACGACTTCCCACACAAATTGAGAGGAATGATGGTCCATTCTACAGAGCTGAGAGGGATGGCTGCTGGGATGGCTGGGTGTAGAGGTCCATCAGCACATTTTTATGTTGTCCCTATACCTTGCCTATGATCATGTACCTGAACATCTTCCAGAGAAGCAGGAAGCCATCAGATGTGGATGTCCTACCTTATGGACTGTCACTCCTGCTCCAAGAGCTCCTTCAGAACCCAGTGCTTAAGTAGGGGGAAATGTTTTCAGAAGAGTAAGTCCAAGTGAATACTGGGACCAGCAAATCTCCAGCATTTGCCACATCTCTCTTAACAGAAAAGTCCTTTCAGAATTCCATCCAACCCAGGCAACTCAAGAGTGTTTGGATGTTCAAGTGCAAACATCCCTGTGTGCACAGTGGAGAGCGGGCAGAAGAAGTGTCTTTGCCCCAGGTTCTGCTGTGCCCTCGGTATGAGATATCCAGAGCCCTCCTGCTCTTTCAGATCCCTGTCCCAGTCAGATAAACTCAAAATCAGGAATCGCTGCTGCCCCGAGTGTGCAATGACAGGGTTGAGTCACAAGAGGGAGGCTGGCAGGACAGCGCTGAAGCCTCGGGAATCTCCAGCACTGGAGAAGCTGCTCCCACCACAAATCAATCAGCAAGCAGGCTTGTCTGGAAAATCGTCAAGGAGATTCCTGATGTGGACACAGATGAAAGACACACTGGGGTGTGGGAGCTCTCTACGTGGGGCAAGTGAAAGCAGCTCTAAGCAGGGATTACAGTCCGGAGGAGAAGGACCTGAGGGTGATGAGCAGCTCAACATGAGCCAGCACTGTGTGCTGGAGCCCAGAAACCACCCGTGTCCTGGGCTGTGTCACCAACAGTGTGGGCAGCAGAGCCAGGGAGGGGATTCTCCCACTTTCCATGGCTCTTGTGAGACCTCACCTGGAGAACTGTGTCCAGTTCTGGAGCCCCCACGATAAGAGGGAGATGGAGCTCCTGGAGAGAGTACAGAGAGGGCCACAAAGATGATACCAGGGCTGGAGCAGCTCTGCTCTGGAGCCAGGCTGGGAGAGTTGGGGTGTTCAGCCTGGAGAAGAGAAGGCTCCAGGGAGACCTTAGAGCAGCTTCCAGTCCCTGAAGGGGCTCCAGGAAAGCTGGGGAGGAGCTTGGGACAAGGGCAGGGAGGGATGGGATGAGGGGGAATGGATGAAAACTGGAAGAGGAAGATTTAGGTGAGACATGAGGAACAAATTCTTCACTCTGAGGGTGGTGAGACCCTGGTCCAGGTTGCCCAGGGAAGCTGTGGCTGCCCCATCCCTGGCAGTGTTGAAGGGCAGGTTGGATGGGGCTTGGAGCAACCTGGGCCGGTGGGAGGTGTCCCTGCCCATGCAGGGGGTTGGGACTGGATGGTCTTTAAGGTCCCTTCCAACTCAAACCATTCTATGAGTCTGTGACCCCAGGGTTTAAGAAGCCATGGCTTTAAAGGAAGAAGGTCTCTGTGCAGAGAGATGGGCATGGAGTACAGATGTAAAGCTCATTTAGAAACAAAAGGAAGGATAAATAATCCCTAATAGGAAGAGGACTGCACTGGGAATGAAGAAAAGGAGAGAAACAGAGGAATGAGAAAATCAACTTGTGTGTGAAGGAAAGCTTATTTTTGGTCACAGCAGGGAGTGTCACCATGTGCAAACCTTGTGATCGAATTAGTCACCACTTCTTGCAGGAAATTCTCCAGAGAAACAGATCTCCTGAGCTAAAGAAAGTGATACCTACAGCCCTTATCAGTGGACCATGTACAGCAGAGCAGCTGTGGAACTAAATGAGGGAAGCTTGATGGGAACAGTGTTCAAAGTTCACTGGTTTTAAACATGAAGGAGAAGTAAACTGCCAATTAATGCTGAACAAGTAAAAGCTGGTTTAGCATTACCTTCTGTTTCATGATAATCACCAACAACGTTTAAGACTCTCTTGAATGCCAGCTTGGAAGTGACAGGCTCAGGGCTGCCTTCCAGAGGAACTCAGTGCAAGCACCAAGCCAAAGGGAAGGAGCTGCTCTTCCACAGAGCTGCTGGGACTCACAACAGGTTAATTATGCCAAAAGTTTACACAGCTGCAAAAATTGATTAAATAAAGTCAAAATAATCCATCAGGTCTATGAAACCAAAAGTTACTTGCTTGTG
This sequence comes from Apus apus, assembly GCF_020740795.1. Lineage (NCBI taxonomy): Eukaryota > Metazoa > Chordata > Aves > Apodiformes > Apodidae > Apus > Apus apus. Next base: position 1,963,777 of record NC_067300.1, on the reverse strand, counting down.
GCTAAAGAATTGCCTGAACCAGCTGCTACACCCATAAATGTCTGCTTTGTTCTTCTTTGGCAACCACTGCTGATCAGTAGAGATGAGCCACTGGATGGACTTTTGTGGCTCAATCCCATTCAACTATTCCTGTTTCTCTCAAGCAGGAATCCCATAACTGCACATCTCACCAGTCTCTGGAAGCAGCTTCTCAAGTTCAGTAACTTCAGTCTCTCAGAAGCAAGAATTTATAGAACACTAAGTATTGTTTATCCTTAGAAGTGACTATCAGAAGAACAAGAATGACAAAAGGTCTGCACAAAAGGTCCCCAAGTCATACTTCAGTGTTCCCATAAACCTGGAATAACTCCAACACCAAAAGCTTTTCCGTGTTGGGGCCTGGATTCCACCCCCACTTAGTGTCCCTCTCTTGAACTTAGGGCTTCAGGTTTCTGCTGTGATTTCTGTTTGGGCTCCTGCCAGCCCCTCCAGCATCCCAGCCCCACCAGCATCTCAGCCCCACCAGCATCCCAGCCCCACCAGCATCCCAGCCCCAGGTGCTCAGATCAGACTAGGATGCTATTCCAGAGACAGACACACTTGCAGGTCAAGCACTGAGAAGAATTACAGCTGTTGTCTGCCTGCTGCCAAGGGGAGGGATCATCTCTGTAGACCAGTGCACACAGCAACCACATCCAGTAGAAGGGGAAGGCAACACTCAAAAGTTAAAGAAAGTGTCTCCCCACTCTGCTCAAACCAATTGTATTCACAGTAAAATCTGTTTCCATGCTGGGAGCAGTATAGATTAGAAAAAACCAAACCCACAAACCACAAAACCCAACAAACACAATAAAAAGTTTTTAAAAATGACTAATCTATAGTTCAACAAAACAAAAATGTAATTTCCAACTTAGTTTTAACTGCACTGCCATGTTTTTTCTTTGGCTGAGGCCCAGGCACTGTGGCCTGGTAGCAGCAGCCCCTGAAGGTTTCTGGAGTGGCTGTCACAGCCATTGCAGCAGCAAACCCACAGGTGGGACACTGAGAAGCACCTAATGAGGTGAAACATCCTCAGCTGTCACTTGCAGGAAGGTTTGAGGAGCTTCCAAAGACATCAAATAACTACTCAGCTCTTGTGAGACCTCACCTGTAGAACTGTGTCCAGTTTTGGAGTTCCCAACAAAAGAAGGAGATGGAGCTCCTGGAGAGAGTCCAGAGGCCACAAAGATGATCCCAGGGCTGGAGCAGCTCTGCTCTGGAGACAGGCTGGGAGAGTTGGGGTGTTCAGCCCGGAGAAGAGAAGGCTCCAGGGACACCTTAGAGCAGCTTCCAGTGCCTGAAGGGGCTCCAGGAAAGCTGGGGAGGGACTTGGGACAAGGGCAGGGAGGGAGAGGACAAGGGGGATGGATCAAAAGTGGAAAAGGGAGATTGAGGTTGTACATTAGGAGGAAATTCTTCCCTGTGAGGTTGGTGAGGCACTGGAACAGGTTGCCCAGGGAAGCTGTGGCTGCCCCATCCCTGGCAGTGTTGAAGGGCAGGTTGGATGGGGCTTGGAGCAACCTGGGCTGGTGGGAGGTGTCCCTGCCCATGCAGGGGGTTGGAACTGGATGATCTTTAAGGTCCCTTCCAACTCAAACCGGTCTGTGATTCTATGATTCAATAACAAATGTCTTCAATGCGAGACATGATGTGGGAGCCACAAACACCCCCACCCTGCTCGAGCTGTTCCCTTCTCTGCCACCCCAGCTCCTTTCCAGCTGCCCCTGGAATCTGCAGCAGTGTCTGTGCTGCCACCAAACCCACCACAATGAGAAACCCACTTCAGCATTTTTCCTCAGGCAGGACCGTGGAATGTGCCATTATTTTTTTCTCCCCTCCCAGAATGTGCCCAATTGTCAGTGTGTCATGTTTGCCTTTGAAGGAATGCTTCATGTGAGACAAGGCTCTGGCAGAAACCTGCCTCGTTACTTGCCAGCTCACCTTCTGGCACCTGGTAATTAGGTTGCTGGGCTGCCACAGCATCAGAAGTCCCAGGGTTAAGATGGTCGGCAGGTCCAGCAGCTCTCCATGGAGATTCCTGGCAGCCTGGCTGTGTTCCACCTCCCAGCCAGCTCAGAAACACTGGCATTTTGCTTTTAATTTAAAAAAAGGCAAAAATAATTAAAATGGAATTGTTGTTTCCTGTGGATCTGCACGGTGCTGTGAACAGGAATACAAGCTGACTGGGTTAGAATTAGCAAGAATCAACGTTGTGTGAATAATTTGAAATGCCTCCTGACCCTGAGACTGTTGGGTGGCTCAGTCTCCCAGGGAAACCTTGGGAGGCTCCATCACAAGAGAGAAGCTTTAGCTGCCCCACAGGGTGATACCCCTGCTCTGCTGGGTGCAACCCTGCTGCCAGTTTGGAGAGAGGTATCAGAAGACTTCACAAAGCAGAGTATTTCCACTTGTTTTTGCTGCTACTGGGGATGCTGGGGGTGGCAGCCATTTCTCACTCTCCACCTTGCAGAACAGCTTCCCAAACATCAAAGGCTGAAGCACAGGCTGTGAGAAGCCCCGGCTACAAAGGCTACTTCTAACAAACTGGAAAAAAAGATCTTTGTCACTGAGGTGCAGCCCTTCCTGCCTGAAAAAACAACTCTGTGTCTGCATCAAACACAGCAGCCCTTGCAGCAGCAGAGCTCCCAGCAGCCCTGCAGTGGCTGGGTGAGCACAGATTACTGACGCTGCTCTGAGCACGCCTCACCGAGAATTCCTGCTGACTGTACTTTCCTAGACAGCAGAACACAGGCCAGACATTCTACAGCCTCTCTTTTCACTCAGAAAGAAGGGATTCCTTCTTCCATTAGCCTGAGGAGATGGCATCACGTCCCAGAGGACAAGCTCTCTTTACTGATCCTTGTAGGAAACTGGGAGCACGTCTGGTTCCAGATTCATCCCACCTGCCTTTGAGACTGGAACAACACTGTGATTTTGGATTTGGGCTTTGCAGAGAACAGAAAGGTGTTGTCAGAGCCTTTCAGAGCTGCAGGGGGCCAGGCCATCCCTTCCCACTGACTCTGCTGTGAACACAGCCCACTTAGCTGTTCAAATCAATGTCTGTAACCAGGTGGGATAAATCTGCACCCTGATGCTTTTTGCATCACTCAGCTCATCTCAGAGTAAACTGCAAAAACCTCCTGCATTCTGGCTTTGAATGTGGAGGGTGAGCCCTGCGTGTCTTCCTAGACCTGCCTGGGCAGCTCTGGGGCTGATGAAAGACCTCCTGGAGCTCCCTGGGATCCTCTCAGGTCACTCCTCATGTCCTAGGGCTCCTGCCACGATCTCTGGGACTGCTCCTGGGCTCCTTCCAGCATCTCTGGAGGAATATGTTGTTTACATGCCAGAAATATCAATCACCACAACCTCTGCATTAAGCCAACTACCAGAGCCTATTCCAGTTCCAGCCTCACAGTGCTGTTCCTCTCCTGCCCACCTCTTCATCTGACCCACTCACAGCAGCAGTTGGGTTATTGTTCTCCAAGCACAGATCATAACGTGCACAAGCACAAGCCCTGATGTAGCTCTGGTCTTGTAGGAGTGCCTGGATGACACACAGCACTGCCCCAGCCTGCTGTTGGTGTAGAATTGATGTCACCTGCTGCCTTCTCCTCAGTCCACGCCACATCAAGGCAGGAGTTTGAGACTAGCCAGGTTTGGAGAACTCAATTAGGAGCCTGATTCAGGTTTCAGATGTATCATGAAACAAGAAGAGATGCTAAGACTTGTAGACCTTGCTGGCATCCTAATGAATATATACAACCATAAAAAGGCTCTGCTAAAACAACAATCAAAGTGTGCTCAGGAGAAGCTGTGACCAATGGCTGAACCATCCATGCAAGACTGGGCTAACAAAGTTTGATGGTAGATGGTGAAGAGCACAGCAGAGTGAGATATGAGGTGAAGGTGGCATTTATCCAGCTTGGCTGCCTCATGACAGGGCTGCAGGATCCTGCCCAGGAGAGAGATCTAACCCAGCACAGCACTTTGCTGGAGGGAAGCTTTGGTGACTCAGCAAAAAAAATACTGTAAAAAGAATTGTAATTTCCTGTGGATCTGCAGGTAGCTGAGAAGCACTAGCTGCCTGGGATAGAATTAGCAAAAATATTAGGAAGAAAAAGATACTGGGAAGAAATTCTTCCCTTTAAGGGTGGTGAGGAGCTGGGACGGGTTGCCCAGGGAGGTTGTTGATGCCCCATCCCTGGAGGTTTTTCAGGCCAGGTTGGAGGAGGTTTTGTGCAGCCTGGTCTGGTGGGAGGTGTCCCTGCTCATGGCAGGGGGGTTGGAGCTTGATGATGTTTGAGGTCCCTTCCAACCTGCATGATTCTATGAAACCCACGAGCTTTTCATGTCACCCTGCTCCGCTCAAAGCTGCTGACGGTCCCTCCCAACCTTAACGATCCTACGAAACAAACCTCGTGCAAACACTCCCGAGACCCCTCCCAACACACACACACACCTCAAGCCTTATGAGAACACCCCGAAACCACCTCGGGGGCCCCACGAGGGGCCCTCAGGCCCGCACCTCACGGGGGCTCCGTGCCGGGCAGGCAGCCGCTCACGCCGCCCACCCGGAACGGCGCGGGGCCCTCCCGCTCCGGAGCTGCGGCGGGAACGGTGCCGGACCCCCCGAGCCCCCAAAACCTCCGAGCCGGACCCCCCGAACCCCCCAAACCCCCACACGGTGACGCGGGGCCCGGCCCGGCCCGCCGCCCGGTTGCCATAGCAACCCCCGCCCGGCTGCCGCGCCTGCGCGCCAGAAAGTGCTAGAACGGCGCCGCAGCCCGCGCATGCGCACAGCGCCTGTCTGCCCCCCCCCCCCCCGCCCCAACGGCGCCGCCGCAGCGTCCCGGGCCCGGCGGGGAACGGGGAAAGAGAGGAGAGAGCGGGAGTTGTGCTCGGGAGCCGCGCGGGGGGAACATCCCGGCCGGGTTTCCCTGGAAGCCGCCCCCCGCCCCGCTCTCTCCGCAGGAAGGAGGAGCCGCCGCCCGCGCCGGCTGCGGAGCCACTGCGGCGGTTACCGGGGCGCTTCGCGCTCGTCCAATCAGAGGGCGTGAGCTCATCCCGGAGACCGGGCAGCCAATCACGGTCGACATCAATCATTCAATTCAGCCAATCGGGAGCGCCCCGCGCGGGTGGGGCGGGCCTTTCGTGCGGCCGGGTGGCCTGACAGTCAAACCGACAGACAGCGGGGCGGGGCGGACGGGAGCCGGCGGCTTGAGCGGCAGCGCCTCAGCCAATCAGCTGCCGTCTCTTGTAGAGCCTCGTTATGAGTAGCCAATGGCTGCTGCGAACGGCCGCCCGGGAGGGGAATAGCAGGCTGCGCGCGCATTCCGCTGCTATATAAGGGGTGGCGGTTGCCTCACGCAGGCAGTCGGTTGAGAGGAGCGGGCTGGGTCGGGGAGCTGAGCCGCCATCATGAGGGAGATCGTGCACCTGCAGGCCGGGCAGTGCGGAAACCAGATCGGGGCCAAGGTCCGGGCGGCGCTGGGCAGGGGACGGGGGTGGAGGGGGGGAAGAGAGGCGAAGCGGGGTCCCGCCCGGCAGCCCCTGACGCGGTTCTTTCCGGCAGTTCTGGGAGGTGATCAGCGACGAACATGGCATCGACCCCACCGGTGCCTACCACGGGGACAGCGACCTGCAGCTGGAGCGCATCAACGTCTACTACAACGAGGCCACAGGTAGGGCCCGGCGCCCCGCCCGCCCCGGCCCGCCCCCGCCGCCGCCGCCCTGTCACGGCCTCTCCCTCCCTCTCTTGCAGGTGGCAAATACGTGCCCCGGGCCGTGCTGGTGGACCTGGAGCCCGGCACCATGGACTCGGTGCGCTCCGGGCCCTTCGGGCAGATATTCAGGCCGGACAACTTCGTGTTCGGTGAGCGGGGGAGGGAGCGGCGGGGCCGGGCGGGGCGGGCAGGGGGGTTAATCCTGGCGCTCCCTGAAATACCCGCGATCTGCGGCTGGGGGGTGAGGGCAGCTGCTGGGAGGGCAGCTCCGAGAAGGCACAAGGGGTCGTTGAGACTCTTCCGAGTCTCGTTACCTCTGTACGTAGAGGAGAAATCAAATGGCTGCGGTATCGTTGATAATTGATATTTTTTCCGTGCATCTTGCCCAGCCATTTCGGAGCTGTTGGTGTGAAAGCACAGCTCATTGCTGGATGAAATGAAAGCTCCTGTGGGGTTTCTCTGTAGCCTGATGCTCTTAAGCTTTGCTTGCAAGCAATAAGCAGGAAGCAGTGACCGTAATCTAATAGGAAAATGGCTCTTTTCCAGGTCAGAGCGGAGCAGGAAACAACTGGGCAAAGGGCCATTATACGGAAGGTGCTGAATTAGTTGATTCTGTGTTAGATGTTGTAAGGAAGGAGGCAGAAAGCTGTGATTGTCTCCAGGGCTTTCAGCTTACTCACTCTCTCGGTGGTGGTACAGGCTCTGGCATGGGTACCCTCCTCATCAGCAAAATCCGGGAAGAGTACCCAGACAGAATTATGAATACTTTCAGTGTCGTGCCCTCCCCTAAAGTATCAGATACTGTAGTAGAGCCCTACAATGCCACCCTCTCTGTGCACCAGCTGGTGGAGAACACAGATGAAACCTACTGTATTGATAACGAAGCCCTCTACGACATCTGCTTCAGAACACTGAAGCTGACCACCCCAACCTACGGTGACCTGAACCATTTGGTGTCGGCCACCATGAGCGGCGTCACCACCTGCCTGCGGTTCCCGGGCCAGCTCAACGCTGACCTGAGGAAGCTGGCGGTCAACATGGTCCCCTTCCCCCGTTTGCACTTTTTCATGCCTGGTTTTGCCCCTCTCACCAGTCGTGGGAGCCAGCAGTACCGTGCTTTAACCGTGCCCGAGCTCACCCAGCAGATGTTTGATGCTAAGAACATGATGGCTGCCTGTGACCCCCGCCACGGCCGCTACCTGACGGTGGCCGCCGTCTTCAGGGGCCGCATGTCCATGAAAGAGGTGGACGAGCAGATGCTGAACGTTCAGAACAAAAACAGCAGCTATTTTGTAGAATGGATCCCTAATAACGTTAAAACAGCCGTCTGTGACATTCCACCTCGTGGCCTGAAAATGTCTGCCACCTTCATTGGCAACAGCACAGCCATCCAGGAGCTGTTCAAACGCATTTCTGAGCAGTTCACCGCCATGTTCCGCAGAAAGGCTTTCCTGCACTGGTACACTGGTGAGGGCATGGACGAGATGGAGTTCACAGAGGCTGAGAGCAACATGAACGACCTGGTGTCTGAGTATCAGCAGTACCAGGACGCCACAGCTGAGGAGGAGGGGGAGTTTGAGGAGGAGGGGGAGGAAGAGGCAGAGTAAAAGCTATGCAGCTGATGAGCACGTGTAAATTTTGTTTAAAGCTGTACGAACTCTTTCATTCTGAACTTCTCTGTCCGTGTTGTGTTCCTTTTCCTGTTTCCAAGTCACTTCTGATGCTGTACAGGCACCATTAAAGCATTTTTCACAGTGCACCAGCTCGTCTCCTTTGTTCATTCTGGTAGGCTTTTCGGGTGCTGTTCCCATAAGTCAGCGCGTAGGTGTGCCGGAGTGCTGGAAAACAGGGACGTGGTGTGAGAGCCCTGCCAGCTTGCCCAGGGCAACCACCCTTCCCTCCCTGCCTAACGAGGCAAATGCCTGTTTGTGTCACCACTTGCTCCTGGTGGTGTGGGAGTTCAGTTCTCTGGTGTGGCTTTACAACCAGGGGTGCTGGCGGAGGGGGATGCGCTTGACATGGAGCTCAGCTCCAGGCTGTGTCTAAATTTAGGGACCTGCTTGTGGACTCCTGTTACAGACTCCGCTCCCAGCAGGAGCTCAGCAGCTCCTGGCCACGATGGCAGGGTGGGATCAGGTGTGGGTGTCTGGGAGCCAGAGGTTGCCCCAGCTGTGGGGCAACAACCCAGAGCAGGCAGGTTGCCACTGGCACAGGTGTTTGCCAGCCCGTGAGCCGGGCTGCAGCCACTGGGCAGCACAAAGCCAGCCAGGAGCCATGGCCTGTCACCAGAGCACGGGGGACAGCTGTGACAAGCTGTGCTGGGGCCCAGTGACACCGAGGGGCTGGGTGTGCAGCCTTGCTGGAGTCATTTGAGAACCAGGATGTAGGGATTTAAAACCTACATCAGTCTGGTGCAGCCTCCCTCCTGAGGTGAGCTGAACACCCGAGCCCAAAGTACCTCCTTAGAAACATTTTATCTCCTAAAAACCCTGTATTAGCAAATTTTCACTCTGGAAACAATGTGTGGGGTTACCTCCAGTGAGAAACCTGTCACTCAGTAGCTGGACAGGAGCTCACAGGCTTCCTGCTGAGGACACTTCAAGAATATAATTATTATAATTGATTTGGGGTTATTCTGTCTTAAAAACAAGTTTCTCCTTCCAGTGTTGAACTGGTCGGAGCAGTTAGAGTGGCCCTCCCAGAGGCTGCTGGGGCAGGGGAGTTGGCTGCAGGCACAGGTGGTTGGTTTCAGACCTACACAGAAGAACGTTTCTGTAGGTGAAAAGATGGCAATGGATTTTTTTAATGTTGCCATGAGGCAACACTTCAAGCAGTTGATTTTTATGTTTGATTTTAGGGTGGGGTTTTTTCTTCTTATTACACTGAAGTGGCGTGTTCCCCCTGGCAGGTTCTGAGGAGGGACAGTGCTGTCCCCAGCCCCTTCTGGGCAGAGCTGCCTTCCTCACCCTCCCCTGAAGCTCCCAGCTTTCTGCAGGCTGGAAGGCGGGCAGATCCCACAGACAGGGATGGTCACCCGAGTCCAGCTTCTCCTCACGCCAGAACAGCCTTTCTCCAGGGCCTTGGAGGCTACAGCCAGTGTGACCAGAAGCCCCTTGAGCCCACCCAGCGGGGTCAGGGCTTGGCTGTGAGACACCCCAGAGGAGGGGACACCCCAGGGGGCAGGGGACAGCCAAGTGTCACACACTGGGGCAGCTGCGCTTGCCCCAGAGCAGGACTGTGGTGACAGAGGCCAACATGAACATCCTTCTCTTCATCTTTGATCAGAAGCTCCATCCACCCTCCCCTGTGCCACCAGTGTGTGAGCTGGGCCTCCCTTTCCCTCAGGCCTCTTTGCTTCTGCATGACTTTCCAGCACAAGATCCAGAGCCCCAACCTTCTCCCTCCAGGCTCAACAGACACACTCTAACTACCAGCTACTCTCCAACCCTGTCCCACTTCAATTTCTACCACATTCTATGTCTTCCACCATTTTTTTTCCTCTATCACATTAAGCTCAAGCTGTGAGTTTGGACCTTATCTCCCATCCTTCCCATCACACGATTGACCTGTGGGCTCTTGACTTCGCTGTGGCCAAACATACCAGCATGAATTGCTTTTTACCAAACTTCCAGCTTTTTAGAACAGAATAACTTTGCTGAGGGAGAAATTGTAAGGCACCCATGTCTCGGGTGAGGTGTCACTGATCTCCTCTGCCTCAGCAGGGAGTTGGTGGCTGGAAACCAGAGGAACATTCTGCACAAGCCCAGGCTGGAAGTTGGACCCTCCTGCAGCCAGGAAGGGGATGGCTCAGCTCCAGCACCTTGGCACAGACTGGGGAAATCAGATCTCCTACCCATGTGGAGCACATCAGTAATTGTTCACTGCTCCAACACTACAGCTAATAACAGCCCTACTTAATGACAGTAATTAGTATTAGTGGCTTTCATTTTCAGGCAGCTGATGAACTCACCCGGAACGAAGCCGCTGTAGCAGGGGATCAGCCCAGAGCTGGTGTAGATCTTGTTGTTGGGCCAGTATGTTTTGGGGAACCTCTTGCCAAAGGTGCCTGCTGGGTTTCTTTCCATAAACTGGAAAACAAACAAAACCCAACAGAGTTCACTTTAAACCACATCGTTGCTGCCCCCATCACAGGCTTTGCCTCCACCTGGGAGGATATTTAGGTCCAGGTGCAGCAGTTCTCTTCCCAGTTCTGGTTTCTTCTAATCAGCAGCTTCATTGCACAAACCCCCTCCCCCCCTGCTTTTTCCACTTTGAGTTTCTTTCCCAATGGGTGCTGGCAGCACCCTCAGCAGCTGGATCCTGCCCTGGGCAGCTCCTGGGCCAGGAGAATTCCTGGGGATCTCTCCAGACCGGACCTGTGCTCATCATCCACACACCCCAACCTCCCCGTGCTGTGACACCCCGAGGCCACAGCAGCTGCTGGAGCTGGGTCCTGCCCCTGGGACTCTGCCCAGCTGGGGGTTGGGTTGACCCCTTTCCCTGCTGGTGTTTGGCCAGCGATTCCCAGGCTGGGAGGAGCAGGAAAGCCGAGGGAGCTTGAGCTGCCAGGGTCAATCATCTCTGGATCCAGCCCTGGGGTCAGACCCCAAGGAGGGGCTGGGCTGGAGGGTGGATGTCACAGCTCTGCACATCCCTGCAGTGCCAAAACCCCTCCAGATGTCCCCAGAGCTGTGTCACCCTCCTCGGGGGGTCACAGCCCAGCAGAGCACAGGGCCCTGGAGCCCCTCGTGCGAGGGGACGGAGCCGCCGCTGCAAACCCCCCCAGCGAGGAGGGTGTCGCTCAGGGACCCGTGGCACATCCCACTATGTCACCTAGGGCAACAGAGATTTAGGGCAGAAGATTAGTGGCTTGAAGTCAGAAGCCATCTTAGACAGAAACGTGCTGGGATTTTCCTTTTCTCCCCAGCGTTTCTGTTCCTGCAGCCCCTGACGTGCTGCAGCCAGCCTGGAGAAACACCCCCCTCATGGACCTGCTGCCTGGCAGGTGCTTCTTGCAGAAACCAGGGGCAGAAAGGCTCTGCAAACAGCACGGTTAGGGTTGAGAATCCCTGGGGCTGGCTCTGTTTGCTTCGTTTCAATTCCCGTGCAGGGCAGGAAGGGATGGGGATGCCAGCAGAGGGAAAGACATCTCAGCCAAAGCTCGGGGCTGCCATGAGCACTGTCAGCCCTGCTGCTCTCCCTCCTGCTGCTGAGTCATTTCTTCTGCAGTTTCTTTGAGCTGGGAATCCTTAGTCTTGGATTTTTCTCTACATCATGCTCTGGGAAAGAGGCACCACAGTGAATCCTGGGTATGGTGTGACCTGCTTTGGCTGAGCTGATCAGCCCTTCCCAGCGCAACGCCTGCATCCCAGGGATCTCTCTCCATCCAGCAGGAAGGAGCCTGTAGCTCTGAATGCAAACTAGTAACTGCTGTGGGAGGGATCTCATTTTCCTGGGAGGGATCTCATTTTCCTGGGTAGGAGGATTACCTGGCATGACTTGGCAGATCGTGCAGCAAAGGGTGCAAACCATTTTTTTTCAGCAGGGATATTTCTGCATCCTTCCCAAGGGGAGGAGAGAGAAAAGCCAGATCCCTTTAAGACAAATTATGGCAGCAAAGGAGAAAGCCTTAGAACCAAGGCAAGGGGAGAAATGCCCATCCAAGCAGGCCAGGAACCACCCAGTGCTGCCATCCAGCAGAGCAGGTACCTTGTGGAGGGGAAGCACGGAGAGCTGCTCCTGTTCCTGCACTCAGAGAAACATTTTTAACAGCCACCTTCGAACCAACCCTCAACACATTTGCTTAATCCTTTTATGAACTCATTTATCCTCCCTTAATGTCCCAAGGAAACAAGTTACAGAATTTAATTGCTCATGATTTTTTTCAACACGTTACCTAAGAGCATTTTCTTTTTGCTTGTGCTTCCAGCCCTGGTTCTAATGCTACTGCTGTAAAGGAAACTGCTTTTTGTGCTGCAGATGAATCAATGCCAACATTATAGTCTTGAAATAGATTTGTGGACATAATCTACCTGAAGTTGGTCAAATTCCTTCATGGCTTCCTTCACACCCTGGATGTAGTTCAGGCCAGGAAACCAGATGATGCGAGGGATGAATCCAGCATATCCTTTGGGGAAAGACAAGGGAGAACATACAGACTGTAGAAGGATCAGCCAGCCTGGAGCTGGAAGAGACTGCAATAAATATAAAACCTCGGCAGAGCACAGGAAGGGGGGGAAAAAAAAAATCCATTGAAATGGTAAAATTACCTCTTACATGTGAAATATCTTTTCTGAAAGAGTCTTTTTTTATGATTCCCAAGGAAAACCCAACGGGTTGAACTGATCCTTGTTGGTCTCCATGAGGTATGGAAGGGCCATTTCATTTTCTTACAGCTTTTTCTTTCAGCCAACAGCTGTCATGTTCTCTCCCAGTTTAATACAGATTCAGCACTAACTACCAGGTGTCCAACCTTTCTCCCTCCTCTCCCTGCCCACCCAACAAATTCACTTACACGACAAATTTATCAAGTGTACCCACATAAAGCAAAAAGGTATGACCTAACAGCAGCCAGAACTCCCTCTTTCCAAAGGGGTGCTTTGGAGAGGGCAAAATCTGCCTCCTGCATCCTAAAACATCTGTGCCCCTTTGAGTCTGACCCATCTTGAGGTGCAGCCCCTGCACGGGCTGTGGTTCCCCCCAGAGAGGAGCATCCCCCTCCCAGCAGGGTTGGACCCTTTGGGGGGACTCCAGTGCTTGGGAATTCTCCTGCTTGCAGAGGAACCCTCTTCCAGGGAGAAGGAACAGAGTGTAACTCCTTGTCAGATGGAGTTGTAAACACAGTTCACCACTGGGTGTTGATGATGCAGAAAAGCATCTTCCTTCTAGGACAGAAACAACTCCCTCAGCAGTGACAGACTCACCAGCCCCTGCAGCTGGTGCAGGGCCCATCTCTCTTTGCTTTCTGGAGCATTTTTGAGCCTGGCCCCACATCTGTGGGGAGCTGAGGTGGCTCCTGCATCCCTTCCACCTGCTTATGTCCCTCAGCAGGAGATCCAGCATCCCCAGGGAACATCCTTGCGTGGAGAGGATCCATTCCAAAGTGCTGAAAGGAGCTGGAGCAACTGGCCAGTGCCTCTAGGATTTCCCCAGGGGTGACACCATTTCCTCTGAGGGGGCTCTGTTGCATGTCACCTCCCTCTTTTTTTACCTGTAATGACTTTCTGTTGAATGGCTCGTGGCACCTCCAGTTTAGGTAACCAACCATCTTCCTCATCCACAGCTCGAGCCCTTCCTGGCAGAGTCACACCTCCTGTTCTCACAGGCTTAAAATAAAAGCAGGAATAAAATCAACACCAGTAAAAACCCCCTCCCTCCTTTGGCTCCACTGCTCAAATCGCTGCCAGAACCTGCAAATGGCACCTGCCACTTCCATTGCTTCCCAGTTTTACTGCTCTAGGAATGTCTAGTGAAGTCCAGGGATGGGATGAGCTCCCTGCATGCAGAGGCTTCACAAAATCCCCAGGGAGAAGAACCAGGGGAGCTTTGGGCTCCTCCACAGCCCTGTATCCCAGAGCAAGGAGCAGGAATGCCCCTTCTTGGGATTTCTATCCAACCAGCTTTTGACTCCAGAGGTCACATCTCTCATCTCTGCCCCCAGGGAATGTGGGGAGCCCAGCTGGCTGGGATGTCACCAACGTGGTCTCTGGCTCCAGAAGAACTAAGGGGCTCAAAGACCTCGGTCCTGAGTGATGCCAGCAGTGCCAGGCAAAGCAGCACCCACCTCCATGGGCAAATCCCACTGCCTGGGTCTCAGTGAGGGACTGGGAGGGTGGGAAACCCAGGTGGGAGCAGTTAAGGGGTCACAGACCCAGCACGTAGCCAAAGGCCCAGGACTGCTCTGGGCTGGGGAGGAGGAGGAGGGCAGGAAGGACACACGAGCCTGGCTGCACATCAACCAGACCTAACAACTTGGCTTTGAAGCAAAACTCAACTCCATGACAAGTTAAACCTTGGTGAGTAGGAACAGTGATCACTGCAACCCCGTCCTGAGGATGTGTTGGATTTGCCGCCGCTAGAAACGTTCACGGGAGTTTGGTGTTTCTCCACGCAACACTCTCACCTTTCTCCTTGCCATCCACAGCCCCCTGAGGGTCCCTCTTCACACCCATGGACCAAGGAGACCCCTTCCCCACCCCCCAGTCCCCACCTCTCCCGCCCAGACCCACTCACCAGTTGGCTGCCCACCAAGGCACCACCCAGCTGGCCAGGTCCCTGCCCCCAGGCTGGGGATGTCTCAAGGAAGTGCCCCCCAGGGCTGGGATGCCACGGAGTCCTGGCTGGCAGTCGTGTCCCCGGGGTGTACTGGCCAGGGTGCTGCTGGTGCCTGTGGTCCATGTCTGTCATCATCCTCCGATCCTTCTCCTCCGGCCGCGGCCCCAGCAGGGCAGGGTTTGGCCCCTGCTCCGGGTCAGGGAAGTTGGTCACAGCCCCAGGTTGCTCATAGGGAAAGGGTGCTGTGGGACAGAGAGCCAGTCAGGGAGAGGGGTGGCTGGAGGAGGGTGAGGGGTCCCCAGCACGCTCGGCCCCCACACACCCCTCCAGAGCCAGGGGAAGGATTCAGGAGGGTTAAAGCATCCCATGGGGTGTGAGGACGTCCCGTGAGGGCCCCCAGCCCCAGCCTACATAGAAAACCAGCACAAATAATTCAGTAACAACTTTAGTAGTAACTTAAACTTATTCTAAGTGACACCTCAACTGTAAAATATCACCACCAGAGCCAGAAGATTAAGGGGCCTCCCCCCCTGTATCCTCCTCTCCACGTGGCTGTGCCAGGACACCCCAAACACCCACCCCCTTTTCCCCTGGTGTCCACCAGGAACCTCCTGCCCTGTCTCTGTTGCTGCTCACCAAGGGAAGGGGCTGCAGTGACACTGGCTGGGAGAAGAAACATCTCGGGGTCCTGGTGTTCTGTGTGTCTGTGCTGGGCAGGAGGGACCTGCAGCCTGAGGCTCCCCAGGGACAGCCCAGCCTGGCCCCTTTTGGGGGTGACTCTGCTTCAGGAACAGCTTCGGTGGCTCCCTGGGCCCCCAGCCCAGGGGTTCCTCCTGCTCCACAGCAGGAGCAAAGCCCTGGTGCTGGGGGATGATGGCTCTCCCACCCCCCCACAACCTTCTCCTTATGGGAAAACTCTGGCTGTGTCAAGTCTGGCCTTTTTAAACAAACCCATTGCCTTCCATTTGTGTTCTCACCGGTCGTTTTTACACCGAGAGAGGGGAGATTTAGGTCACACTAAAGAACTTACTCCTAAAAATGTAAAACACATATTATAAAAAGTACTAAAGAAAATGCAAGAGATGTGCCCCTTCACCCCAGGAGCCTCTCCAGGAGGGGCACAGCCCCGGGGACCGACCCCGTGCTGGGGTCAGAGCCCCACCTGCTGAAGGGATGAGATCCAAGGTGTGCTCACCTGGCTGCCCGGGCAGGTAACGCTGGACAGCAGAGCGGGTCCCACTGAAGTCCTCGATGAACTTCTGCTTCTGCAGAGGAGCCAGCAGGGAGCGGGGGCTCCGCGCCACCGCGGGGTCCGTCAGCAGCCGGTGGGTGGTTCTGCCGAAGGTTTCTCCGAAGCGATAGTTGTACTGAGGGATGAAGCCCTCGTAGCTGAGCAGGGAGCAACGCGAGAGCAGTCACTGGGGTGGGGTTGGAAAGGGGGCTTGTTGGGTGGCCTGCCCCAGGGGTTTCCAAAGAAGCCTTCTGGTTGGAAAAGGTGTTTAAGATCATCAAGTTCAACCATCAACCCAACTCTACCGAGTCCAGCGCTGAACCGTGTCCTTCAGCACCACATCTACACTTCTCCAACAGCTCCAGGGAGGGTGACTCAACCACCTCCCTGGGCAGCCTCTGCTGGTGCTCAATTACCCTTTCAGCAAAGAAGTTTCTTCTGTTATCCAGATTTTGGCTGGAAGGGGCCATGGCCAGGAGCACACAGGGCCTGGAGGACGTGAGCCCAGGGACGTGTCTGTCCCTGGAGCAGCAGCACTCGGGGGGCACTGAGACCTGCGTGGTTGCACAGGAAGCCAAACGTGTGGCTGGTTTCACCTGTGAGCATGAAAACTGGTCTCAGATGACCAGGTGTGTGTAGGCACAGGCTTCATTCCACATGTGGGATGAGGTCCTGGAGCGTGGCCAAGGCAGCAGCAGGTGGGAAAGCTCCTCTGGCTGAAGTACCAGAGGGACCATGGGCACCTGGACAGCACTGACCCCAACACCTCCTAGTTAAGATATTACCTGTGGTTCAACAGGCCTCACCTTTCCATTGTGCAGCCCCTCTCTGTTCTAAAACCCAGGGAATTACTGGAAATTTCTGTGTCCCTTGTTCAATATTGGAACACAAGCCCCCAGAAGAGCCCCCTGCACTGCCCTGAGTGCACTCACATCTCTTGTCTCTCTGGAGTTTATTTCTCCCTTTTTGTTATTTTCCTACTCATGACAATTTTTAATTGTATTTCAATTACTAAACTGTCTTGACTTCAGCCCACAAGTTTTCTCACTTCTGCCTGTTTCTCTCCCAGGGTGCAGCACAGGGGACAGGGCTGATGGTGGCAACCACCAGGGCTCTGCTACCAAGGGCCCCCTGGGCAGGGTCCAGAGAAGGGTCACAAAAATGATCCCAGGGCTGGAGCAGCTCTGCTCTGGAGCCAGGCTGGGAGAGTTGGGGTGTTCAGCCTGGAGAAGAGAAGGCTCCAGGGAGACCTGAGAGCACCTTCCAGTGCCTGAAGGGGCTCCAGGAAAGCTGGGGAGGGGCTTTCCATCTGGAAAGGGCAATGATAGGACAAGGGGTCATGGTTTTAAACTGAGAGGGGAGATTTAGGTTAGATATCAGGAAGAAATTCTTCACTCTAAGGGTGGTGAGGAACTGGAATGGGTTGCCCAGGGAGGTTGTTGATGCCCCATCCCTGGAGGTTTTTAAGGCCAGGTTGGAGGAGGCTTGTGCAGCCTGGGCTGGTGGGAGGGTTCCCTGCTCATGGCAGGGGGGTTGGAGCTGGATGATCTTTAAGGTCCCTTCCAACCTGAATGATTCTATGATCTCTGGCCACACACAGCTCTGCTCTGCTCCCTGAGACAGGCAATTTGACTCCTTGGTGGCTCAGGGTAGGCTCAGAGCTGCAGCTCTGGCTCCATTCCCGAGTCCACCAGCACGAACCGGAAACTCCCGCTGCTCCCGGTGCCAGATTCCCCAATGCTGATGTTGTTCCATCACTCAAGAAGGCAGGCAGAGCTGCCAATCCCAACCTACAGACAAAATATTCTACTAGTGACCCCACTGCACATCTGGGGACAAAGCCAGATGGTGCACGAGGATCATAGGATGATGAGTAAGTACTTTCCCTTCCAAATACTCGGAACACCAGCGAGCAGATCCGTGCAGTCACACTTGGCAAGTTCTCCCACTTTGCATCCAGGCTCCCTCCCCAGCAGCTACTGGAGGAGCTGGTGCCTCATCCCAGGGATATTCAAGAAGTCTTGCAACACAGGGAAGCTACACCTGGATGATAAAGCTGAGCAAGAGCACAAGTGACACAGCCTGAATAATTACCGGGTGGCCGGAGGGATTTTGATCACGAACAAAGTCATGGCAGGGCTGAGAAAGGATTCAATCCATAAGGAATTAAAAGGCAGGTAAAGCCAAGGAGCTGGGGAGAGTCCGTCTGGGTTTGTGGAGAAGGGATCTGCTGCAGAAGGGAATGACAAGTGCTGTGATGAAAGCTGTGGTGTGTGGGGAGGAGACAGGTCCCCGTGGGGCTGCTTGACCTTCTCCTGCCAGGATTTTGATGAAGGAACCAGAGGGTTGCCCTGTTCCTGCAGCTCAGAACGAAGAGCTGCAGCCCCTGCTCCCAAGGCCTGTTGGTGAGCAGGGAATCCCAGGCTTTTCCCATCTCTTCTCTTGCTCAGCTCCCTCTCCCATGGCCACTCCCAGGCTAAAGCACCTGAACCTGCTCAGCCTTCCTGCTCAGCAGGGACCAGCCCGGCCCTGGACCCTCCCTCGGCCCCACCAGGCCAGGCTGGGGTGGGCAGGGCTGTGCCCAGTGCCTGGGATCCAGGGATTTACCCCTCCCCTGTGCACCAAGTCCTTCCCAAACCATCCCACACGCTGGGTTTGGCTTCCAGTGCTCTTGGACACTGCGGTGACACTTTCAAAGCCCTGGCTGTGACTGTTGCCAACCCAAGGGACAGCATCAGGTTTTGTTGCCCCCGTTGTGGTTCCAGCCTCCTCCAGCACGTGGGAAAGCTGCTGAGATGCTGCAACACGGATCTCCCTCCTCTTCCTCCTCCTCCCAGCACCCCAGCCTGGGGAGCCCCATCTGCCCTGGCTCCAGCAATGCCCTTCAGGCAGCTCCTGCTTGTGCTCAGCCACCCAAACCAGACTCAAAGCAGCACCCTTGGCACCCATGGGGTCTCCTCTGGGGCTTGGGGTGATGCCACCAGCCTGCACGGCCCTGCAAAGCACAGCAGCAGGATTTGGTTCCTCCTCCTGCCTTCAGGTGCTGAAGCACCAGCCCAGAGAGGAGCAGCCCCAGCTGTGGGGCTGGTATTGGGGCTCAAAGCTGCTTTGGGGGGGCTGCTGGCAGGCAGGGCTGGGCAAGGGGAGGGGTTGAGGCTTTTGGAAGTGCAAGTCCAGCCACAGCTCCCTCCTCACTGTTGCCTTTCCCAAGCTACTCTCAGGGCAGGCAAGGAGCAAGGAACAACACCTCCCATCTCTCAAACAACCACAGCAAGGCAAAAATGTGCAAAACCCAACCCCAAAACCCAGAGCTGATAGAAGCTGGGAGACAAGGAGGGTGGTAATGGAAAAATCCTGCTTGTTGCTGCAACAGCAGGGACGGATCTGATTGTCCCTGCAGGAGCATCACTAAGGAAGGAAACGTGCTCCTGCCTTTTTCTGCAGGTTGGGACCTGCCTGGTTCCTGCCCGTGCTGCACCCACAGCTCCCTCTCTGCTGGGGTTTGCAGCCAGGGTTGTCACCAGCCCCTCGAGGTCGCCCTGGGAGCCACCCTCGGGCTGGACTAACCCAGGTGACTTTCCACCAACAAACCCAGCCCTTCTCAGCCTGCTCACACATGTCATGGACCACACCTCCCAGCACAGGTCACCAGGAGACCCCAGCACAACATCTCTACTTCACCACAAAGTCTCTCCACCTATTTCTGCCCTTCCTGTCTTGCCTTTTAACCAAGAACTCATCACCTCTTCCCCACAACAGCTTGGGCTCTTTTTTCCAAGCCTTTGGAGGATGTTGCAAAAAGCTTTGGAAAAAAAACAACAACTATCTAGCTACATTATGAAGTAGCTCACCAGCATCCTGAGGACTTCTTCCTAAGGAAGAAGCCACTGACTTCTTCAAAGAGCTGGGATCTGGCAGCAGGACTGTGCTCCAACCAACTTGACAAGAGCACGTCATGTCTATGCAAATATTTATTCAAAGGAGACCTTCAGACATCCTGGATGCAAAAGCTGTGACAGTTTTGAAACCCAACCCTGCACAGCAGCCCTGGTAACATTTGCCAGCTTAAAACAAATGAAAAAAGGGGGAATAAAGATCAGTTTTGACTTCACCCTCACTGGGCTGTGGTCTTTAATTATAGCTTGATGCTGGGTGGGGGTGCTTATTCCAGAGCTCTGTCTCTTTTGGAGCACTGGAACATGGAATATTTAAATGTGTCTTTGAAAAATTAAACCAAAATACCATGAATCATTAATACCACGTGACTCTGAGTGGAGCCATTTGCATGAGCTTCATGAATTTGGATGAACTTCAGAACTTACCCGGGGATATGGTAGGGGTTGGGTGTGAAGAGGCCATTTTCCTTGGGGCCTGCCATGGCAATGTGGGCAGCTCTGGGGGGGTTGTGGGAGGCCACAGGAGCTGTCACCAGGGAAACCTCTGTGATGCCACCATCTCAGTCCCCAGCAACGCTTCCAGCTCCAGCAGCAGGTTTTTCAGGCCACACCTTTGGTTTTGTCTCCCACCTGGAAATTTTGGATGAGCACGGAGATTTCATAGCACTTGTGTCAGGTTTCCTGAAGGCTCAGAGCCCTGGGGACAGCAGTGCCAGCTCTTCCCCAGAAGCAGCCCCAGAACAAAGACATGTTCATGGCACAGTTCACATCCAACCCACACAAGTGGGGAGAGCCTGGCTCTGCAAGTCCTGGTCACCACGTGGCCAGGCCACGCTGTCTGCACACACCAGGTCACATCCACACCCTGCTGCTGAGGAAGCCCCAAGGCAGGGGTTGGGATGGCTCATCCCTCCTCTCCCTGCTTCCCATTGCCCTCCCAGGCTGGCTGTGAGGGAACCATCCCTCTCTGCTGTGCTTCACACAGGGTGGAGGTTGTTCCCATTCACAAGTGTATGGACACAGTGGTCTTGTGCATGGTGGGTTTCACCCCCTGCAGCTGAGGGCAGGCCCAGGTCATCTCCTGTTCACTGAACAGCTGCTGTGCCCAGTGTGTCCTTGGGACAAAGGCCACCACCCCTAGTTGGCACCAGCATCATCTCCACCAACAGCCAACCTGCTTCAGACCCACAGACCCTCCACAGCCTCCCAGAGCTTGGCCAGGAACTGGCAGAATCACTGCCAAGTTTCAAAGCTACTGACCAGAAATCATGGAGTATTTGAAGGTCCTTCTTACCTGCTCAGGTGCCTGTAACCCCACCTGAAATTGCATCTGAGGAAATAAAAATGCTGCTCTGACTCTTTGCCCTCAGTCCCTACATGCTTTGGGACATCTGGAATTCCCAGCCTTTGAGTTTGTCCAAATACCTGAGCTCTACTCAGGGGCAACCCCAGGTCTGGGTGGGTCCAAGAGGTGTGTGATGACTCCTCTCAGGTGCCCAGTGGAACTAGAGGGAACAGGCACAAGATGCAACAAAGGACACAAGGAGAAAATCCTCCCCCACGGGAGAGAAACAGCCCTGGCACATGGTGGCATCTCCATTCTTGGAGATCTTCAAAGCCCAGCTGGGGAACACCCAGAGCACCTCAATGCAGCTTTGAAATCAGCTCAGCTTTTAGTGGACAACTGGATTAGAGACCTACGAAGGTCCCTCCCAGACTAGATTTCTTCCTCCGAGTTTAATACAACCATGAAAACAAATGGCTTGCTGAAATGCAGCCCCATGTTCATGGCACAGAACAACAACCCCAGGCTGTTCCAGGTCCCATCATCCTCCTCAGCTCCTGAGGAGGTTCAGGCCAGCATCTTCCCAGCATTTCCAGAAACCCCCTTCAAAGCTCACACCAAACCCAGGGGTCACACACTTACTGAACAACCAGACCAAAACATCAGTCCTCAGTGCAGACACCTGGGTAAACAAAAAAAAAAAAAAAGTAGAACTTCACTTTTGTCAAGGTTATCATTAGAATTTATTGATACAAGAGAAACTTTGTATGTCAACATGTCAAGGGAGGAACAGCACGTCCTGAGCCAACAGAAGGGCCGAGCCCGTCCCGGTGACATTACAGCGCTCTGGGGTCTCTGAGCTCCAGGAGAGGACACACACAGATGGGTGTGCTTGGGTACATGTTCTGGGACAGGACAGGAATACTCCAGGATAAAAGAATCCATGTGTGGTCTGCCAGCCCAGTGACCCCAGGCTCCAGCAGGGCCCAGGCTGGCCTTGCCTCCCACCGCCCAGCTGCAGAGCTCAGCCTGTGCCACGGTCATCAAAGGAGACAAAAAATGGACCTATCTGGGGGTGAGGCACCCGAGCTCATGTGGCCCTCACAGGGAGATGGGATGACTTGTCAAGGGGGCTCAGAGGAGTCTCCACCCCTGGAGACATTCCAAACCCACCTGGATGTGTTCCTGTGGGATCTGCTCTAGGGGATCCTGCTCTAGCAGGGGGGTTGGACCAGATGATCTCCAGGGGTCCCTTCCAGCCCCAACCATTCTGTGATCCTGTGAGGAGCAGCTCAGCTGGAGATGCCTTCGTGCAACCAGGAGAACACCACACCAAGTCTGCAGGACAACCTGGGCACAGTTCTATCAAGTGAGCTGCAGCTGGGAAACATCTCAACAGGGTGTGTTCTGCCTGAGGAGCAGACTCAGCCACACCACACTCCGTCCTAGCATCTGTCAATTCAAAAGCAGGTTTTTTTCTCTCAGTGTAACCATTATTCTCATATTAAAACCCTTTCCCTCTCCCAGCAGTGCCCTCTCACCAAGCTCAAAGCACAGCCAGCCATTCATACTATGCTTGTGGCTAAGATAAAAATTATCTTTATAATCTTTACTGGCAATATGTGCTATGGATGCTCCTTAAATAAAGCCAAGTGCTGAGCTTTCATCTTCTCCCAGCTTATGAAATACCTGGTTTGGTCCTAACTGTCTTGCTAAATGATTAGAGAGGGAATAGCAGTGTATTCCCTAGGCACCTGGAAAATCCACAAGGGATTTATTGTAGAAATGAGCTGAATTCTCTAACTCACTCCAAGTGGATTTCAGAGCCCTCTAAAAACCCTCCAGAGAATGAGCTGTTTGTGACACGACAAACAAAAAACAACCCCAAGTTCAATGAGTAAATTGTCTTACACTGTGCAGGGAGCATCTGAAATAAAGCACAATCCCAAACTATGTGTGTGTCACATCTCCCAGAGCCAGATGCCATCACTGCAGACCCAGAGAAGAACCACTGAGGCTAGAAAAATGTATCAGGGTGCACGTGTGTGCCAGGGATGACCCGTACTCTGCTCCTTCTCCTCTCACACGAGCTGTGACAAGTGACACGGTGGGTTCTGCTCTAAGTTCCCTCTGCACATGTAACAGCATTGACTTAGAGACCTCATATTAATGGGTAATTATACAGGATTAATTGCACATCAGTCCATTGTGGCTACAAGTTCATTAGGCTAATAAATCTACATAGTGACAGTAGTACAGTATCAGCTACTTTTCAATACAAACTCCCTACCCTAGCCTTAATTTGCTGGTCAGAAGAAGATCTACTCTAGTGACCTTCCCAAGACCTTGAACATTCATTTTCATCTTTTTTCTAGAAAAAAAAAAAATCCAGTGTGGGGAAAATGCACATATACAACAAAAGCAGTGCTTAACAACCACAGGAAAAAAGAACATGATCTTGGACTCCTGAATCAGTGTCCTCTGTAGACCCTGGCAGCACGACTTCCAAAGGGTTGCTAAATCCAGCTCCGTCAGTCCTCAAGTCCATGACACCATTCCCTAGCTCCAGACACTTCTAGTCCTCACTATCCACATTGTCTGTAGCAAGAACATACAGAAACACCTGCTCATGTGCACAAGACTTCCATTTGATTTAATGGAATAGTTAAAAAAGACTGAAGTCTTTACTCCTAGAAATGTGTTCTTGAGTGGTAACGCGCTCACCCGCCAGGAGCCTTCTGTCCCACCCAGGAGAGAGCTCCAAGTCCCTCCAAGTTTAACTCATTCATTTTGCCCAAAGCTGTGTGGGTATCTGTTAAAACCCCCTCTCACAGTATTCCCAGGAAGTGATGCAGAAGAGGAGATGATTTTTCAACCAAATGAGATCCTCTGGTCCTGTGTGTCAGACCATGGCCAATAGAATGAGCAGCTGCCATGGACATCTCAACTTAAATATGGAACAGTCAAGGGAGGAGAGCAAGGTGGCCTGACCATCTTCCCGTGAGGTACAGGCAGAGACACCAAAGTCACTCTGTTCTCAACAGTTTGTCTCTTTTTCTGGAGTCAAATGTTTGATTCCATTTGTTCAAGCAGGAAGTGATGAATCATGTCAAAAGTGGGACGATCCTTTATATCCCTGCTCCAACATTTCAGCATCAGGTCAAACACAGGGTTAGGACACAGAGGAGTCTGGGAGAGATAGATCTGAAAGAGAGAAAAATACAACTGTCTGAGTGAGCTGTCCTTACAGAACTGCACCTCTACTACACCCAAACCAACAGTTTGATTCCAGGTGTACAAGACAGGCCATCATGCAAGGTTTGAAATCCCTGAAGGGTGAATCCGGCCGTGGAGTCTGGGTGGAGCTTTGAGCCATCTCAAATGGCACTGCAGACACTTTGCCAACTTGTTTTGATGAGCTGGTCACAAAACAGTCCTTTATCCCCCAGGAAACATGAATGCCTCCCAGGGATTTGTCTTCCCAGCGACAGCAAAACACAAACCAAAACCAAATTGACCACAACAAAATGCAAAGACTTTCACTCACCGTAGACAACCCATGAGGCTTTCTAAGCATCGTGACAGCTTGTTAGCAGAGACAGAAAAAACACCTTTTAGAGCTCATCTAAAAAGCAAAGCTTGGCAGAATTTCCCCCCCCTCTCTCTCATTTCCATGCCCATCTTTGAGGCTCTTCACTAAATCATTAGTATTCGGGAGGCAGTGAATAAAACCTCCCATGACTTTATTCCCTGTAACCCTTTCACTCGTTTGGTGGTACAGGTGAATTTTGGGAGGGCAGCAAAAGGGAGGGCTCTCCCTTTTTAGGGTAGAGGGATCCTCAGTGCTGAGGTGCTGGGTTGTCCTGCACCATCACTGGGATCTACTGGGTTGTCCTGCACCGTCACTGGGATCTACTGAAGGCCGCATCAGTGGAGTGCACAGTCCTGCCTGGGAGTTCATAAGAGAGGACAATGACACAGAAAAGCCTTCAGCAACCAGAGATGGTCAAAAGTCTCTCCACATGTGTGTGTGGAGATATTATGAGGGCACTAACAACTCCTCCTTCCCCACCTCAGTAAGTCCTTCCTCACCTTTCAGAGAAAATGCTAGTGGGAGAGAGATCTGACAGAGAAAAGAGCAAAAGGATTGTGTAGGAGAGCCCAGAGAAGGTAAGGAGGACAGTCCATCAAGGGCAGATGGAAATACAAGTGGTGTCTAAGGAAGAAGCACTGGACAAGGCCAAGAGGTTCTTCCAGAGGAGGTTCCTCCAAGGAAGCAAAGCCAGTGCAATGAGTACGGAGGAAGGGGAAGAGAGGTGGGACACACTTGGAAAGATGAGTAATAGCAGCAGAGACATCTGCAGGTGACACAAGGCCAGCAGAAAGGCCTTATGGAATCCAGCTGGATGTGGCCAGGTCAAGGAACGGAAGGAGAGGCCCCATGAACTTTCTCACCTGCCTGCCCTGGCTCCGGAAGAACTCTCCCGTGTTCTCGATGACCTGCTCATCCGAGAGGAGGCTGTAGGGCTGCTCCTTGCACAGGATGAACATCTCCCAGAGGGTGACCCCAAAGGCCCAGACATCACTGGCTGTGGTGAACTTGCCCTGTGGACAGAAGGATGCTGTAAGCCTGGGTTGCTCCCAGCAAACATTCAGCAAAGCCATTTGAGTCCATGGTCCCCACAGCTAAACACGAGGCTGCAGAACTGACACCTGGGGAAACGCTCTCAGAGAGGGACAGCAGAGGAGGTGACCTGCTCAGCAATGCAAAGGGACCAAGGTGTGACACTGCTGCTTGGCAGGGCAGGAGCAGCAGGTCTGTGGGACCCTGAGGACAGCTTTCACTGGGGCAAACCTCCTGAAACAGGGAGCAAGCCTCACAGGAAGCCAGAGAGCACCGACCCTCCTGAGGAAGCCTGGATCTGTCTGCAGCAGGAGAATGGGCCGTGGCAGGGGGAGGGCAGCTGCTGCCACCTCCACCCAAAACACAACAGGGCAGCACAGAAAAGGCTTTGAACAGCAAGCAAAGCCCTGGGGGTGGAAGCAGAGCTGAAGCAGATTCCAGACTGTTAAGAGAAAGGCCAAGATAATTTGGATCTCTGCACATGTAAGAAGCTGCTGACAGTCTGCTCCCTGTCCCTGCTGCCCATCTTCAAAAAATGGGCCCAAACTGGCCATGTTTGGAACAATGTGTTTTCTGAAGGAGTAAAAATAAGCTAAAGATTGCTCAGAAAATAAAACAGTTGGGGGCTGGAGGGCCAGTCTGGGCAGAAAACATCCAAGATTTGAACTGCCCAGCCTTATCTGGTAAGCCCAGCAGGCTGTCAGTGTTTGGAAGATGTTCACACAGGGAAAAATGAGTGATGAATGGCTTAGATACAGCTAGAACAAGGAAAATTGGGTGAATTTAGAAAAGGTTATGCCTATCAGCCTTTATAGCAGAGTTAATTACAATTTCTCTGGGTCCTCAGAGAGGATGTGTAAAAGAAAGAATAACCAGGTGATCTCACTGACTAGACTGGGAAAGAAATATGGGGCTTGGTATGAAGGAACTGCCTGCAGACTGGACATGTTTGGGCTGTTGAACAGCTTCCTAAGGGGACACAGCAGAACCCTTAAACATGAAACAAAACCCCAACCTCAAAACCAGACGTGGCACTTGAAATTCATGAAGTTCTACCCCTGTCCAGGTCCCTCTCAACTTCACAGCTGGGGAAGTAAGCATAGGAAGGCAATTTCCTTCCAATTCTAGAAGGAATCCATAGTGTCAGGCACAGAACAAATTCTGGCCCAGATGATATGTGTTATATTTGCAAGGACATGCTCCTTTTCCAGGACCTGCCAGAAATGTAACCCACTGGACATCTCACCTGTAGCTCATGTTTTGATGCAGTCAGAACTGTCACACATCAATGAGTTACAATTTCAAGGGCACAGTGAAAAAAATCAGAGGAAGGGAGAGTGTGGTTGTGTGCAGAGCCTACCAGGAGGATGCTCTCCCAGGCCATCCAACGTATGGGCAGCACAGCTCTTCCCTGGATCCTGTAGTAATCCCCACTGTAAAGGTTCCTGCTCATGCCAAAGTCTGCAATCTTGATGGTGTAGTTGTTGCCCACCAGGCAGTTCCGAGTTGCCAGGTCTCTGTGCACAAAATTCAGAGATGCCAAATACTTCATTCCAGAGGCAATTTGGGTGGCCATGTACAGCAGGTTGGAGTAGCTGCATCAAAAGAAAACAAAGTGAAGACAAATCAATTGAGCTCCCCACACAACTCCCTGGATGTGTTACAGTGACCTTTTTATTTTTTGATGTAAAAGTGAAACTAAACTGCCCAGTTTCAGGGCACCCCCACCTGCCAGGCCAAGCCAGGCTCCTGAGGTGTCTGAGCAAGAACTGACAAGCTGTCCCTGAAATTCAGGGCCCTTAGAATCTGACACCCCTCAGTTTGTTTGTTTTTTAACATCAAGCATTAGTCTCGAGATGTTCAAAGAGTTTATGCATCAAAGCACCAACTTTTTGCAGAGAGAACATGAAAAATTAAGCCACAGAATCTCAGAACCTCATACCTAAGAACTGCTTGGCCTGGCATTTCCAGCCCTGCCACCACTGCACGTTGGCATTCAGAACATCACTTACCATTAAACAGAGCTTGCTTTTTAAACTTTGTTTAGTATTATTGAAGCTATAAACAGATGCATTCTCCATCTAATATAATTGTAATTCCCCCATTAGCAAAATGAAAATATTAATGAAGTCACATGATACACAGACACAGGTGCCCCTGCCCATGCAGGGGGTTGGATCTAGATGATCTTTGAGGTCCCTTCCAACCCAAAACTTTCTATGATTCTATGAGTTTGGACCAGCTGGCTTCCCTCACTCCTCACACTCTGTCACTCCGTGGTGACCAGCATTTCCCACTGTGTCTGCTCAAGCATTTATCACAACACAACACAAATAAGCTGCTCCCAGTTAGCATTTCTCTGATAAATTTGAGAAAAAGAAAGTCTTAGTCTCCTCCTCTATGTTCTGGTGGCAAGGAGAGAAGCACTGCCATCTTACCTCAATTACAATACTCTAATGGATGTAATTACAACAGTGTAATGATCTAATGGTACTGTACCCAAGCTCTCTGCTCTCATCAGTAGCTCAGCTATAGCCACAGGGATCCAGGGCCCTGGCAGGAGGGTCTGGCACCACTTCCCTCCCAGCCTGTCAGCACAGTGAGCACCTCAGCCAGGTGACACTGGGCCCAGTCCCAGGGTCAGCGTGATGGTTCTCCTGATCTGGGTGGACCTGTTGTGCCTCCAGATCAGGAACTCTGCCTTTACTTGTGCCTCATTGCCCTGGTTGTTGGCTTTTCACAGAGGAGCAGCCATAGCCTCCAGACCCTGACTTCCCCCCCTTCACCCTGGCAGCTGCAGTTGTCTCCCTGCCTAGGGGCTGGTGCTCTTCCCATTCCCAGTCTCTCTTGTCCCACCTGCACCCTGGCAGGGTCCCAGCAGCAGGTCCCTTTTGGTCCCCAGCCCCTCTGCTCAGCCAGCTCTGAAGGGCTTGATGAGCACAGACAGGCAGGACTAGAGACACTTTTCAGCAGACTCATCTTCCTGATTTGCCAGGCAGCCCAGAGAGCCAGCAGGGAGATGCATCCCAAATAACCAAAGAGCCATGAGAAAGAAGTGTAACCTGTCTGCAGGAAAGGGCTGGTCACCACACTTGGTGTGTCAAGTATTGAGCCTGAGAGGCAGGTGGGATGGTTGGACCTTGCCCTGTCAATCAGACACCCACAGAGACAAGCTGCACTCTCTGGCAGGGGGGGGTCATTTCACTCTTGGTAAACACCTCCAGAGAGACACCTGAGCTGGTCCTACCTGCTGCCTTTAGCCTGAAGCTGTACCAGGCTGGAAGGGACAAAAGGAAAGGATGGAGGATGATCTGGAGGGAGAGAAAAACTAAAGGTTGAGCCAAGAAATGGGAAGTGAGGAAGTCCAATGTGAGTGACAGTGCTGCAGCCAGAGCAGAGGTGAGGAAGAGACACAGAAAGGAGAGTGGAGGCTTTGGCCAGGAAAAAAGCCACAACTTTAAAGGTTAAAGCTGTTTCAGATGGGCAGAAGGGAGAGGTGACTGGAGAGGGCTGGAATATGCTTCTACTCCAATGCAAACATCTCCCATCCTACAGTCCCTGGTGTGTGATGACTCTGCAAGACAGAGGAGGAAGAGGAGACTGAGGGGGGGGGTGTCATTAACACTTATAGGTATCTACAGGGGGTATCAGGAGGGCAGGACCAGTCTCTTTTCTGTGGTATCCAGTGACAGGACAAGGGGCAATGGGCACAAGCTGGAGCACAGGAGAGTCAAGCTAAACATAAGAAAAAAATTCTGTACCCTGAGGGTGACAGAGCCCTGGGACAGGCTGCCCAGAGAGGCTGTGGAGTCTCCTTCTCTGCAGACATTCCAAACCCACCTGGACGTGTTCCTGTGGGATCTCCAGTAGGTGACCCTGCCTGGCAGGGGGTTGGACTAGATGATCTTCAGAGGTCCCTTCCAGTCCTGACAACTCTGTAACTATGATTTGTCTCTCACTTCTTGCTAATAATTCCATTAACTGAAATTCCTGCAGAGGAGGCTTGATGTTGGCACAGGAGCTTGAGCATTTTCTCTGATGTTTGTTGGTTTTTTTATGCAAAGCAATATTGACAGAGTATTTTGATATGATGTCCTTCCTAATCAGTTAACTATTAAAAACTAAAATATGTTCTAAAATTACATTCATTACTTTATAAGAAGATGTGTTTTACTCTGTAGTGTTTCTGATTTTTAAATATTTCTTAATTTTTGGCCACAGAGCTCCTCCTCCTGCTTACCCACTGCTGAGCCTTGGAGACTAGGGCACCATTTCCACATCCCCCACAGGACCCCTGCCCACTGCTGGCAGGGAGGCTGGTGTTGTCTCCACATGGCAAGGCCCAGCCACGTCTTGTCCCATCCATTAACAGACCTAACCCTGCCCAACCTCCTTGCTCTTGAGCTACAAATTAATCAGATGCCCAGGGTGAAGAACTGCAGCCAGTTCTGATCAGTGCAGGTGCCTCTATCCAGCAGAACATATTAGTCCTACACACAACTAAATAGAATCCCAGACTGGTTTGGGTTGGAAGGAACCTTAAAGATCATCTCTATCCAACCCCCTGGATGGGCAGGGACACCTCCCACCAGCCCAGGTTGCTCCAAGCCCCATCCAACCTGCCCTTCAACACTGCCAGGGATGGGGCAGCCACAGCTTCCCTGGGCAACCTGGGCCAGGGTCTCACCACCCTCACAGCCAAGAATTTCTCCCAAGTGTCTCACCTCAGTCTCCCCTCTTTCAGTTTTCATTCATTCCTCCTTGTCCCAAGTCCCTCCCCAGCTTTCCTGGAGCCCCTTCAGGCACTGGAAGGTGATTGAAGATCTTCCCAGCCTGAACAGCCTCAACTATCTCAGCATGTCAGCTTCTCTGAGGAGAGGATTTCTGCACTGGTAGAGATGCTTTTATGTTAGATTTACTCCTTCCACAGAGGGAAATAATTGTCACTGCTGACAGAGAACTGTTTTTCTTGCCAAAGATCTGTCAGCTGATGAAATCTTCCCTTAGTGAAGCTCCACACTCAACTCCTCCCATATAATATTTTTTTAGACATCCAGAGAACATATGAACCTTAAAAGCCTATGAGATATTCTTGATTTTCATTCCAAAATTCTTGCTGTAATGCAACTGGCTTCCTGTATTAATCAACTATTTGATGCAAACCCATGAACATAAACAAATGGTCACATCCATAAGCAACACATCTAAGGTTGTCACCTTGACCAGAACATCCCACAGCAGGGACACTTCATGGGAACACAGACCTCCAGGGGCCTCAAGAACAACCTCCCATGCAATGCAGGAGTAGTGTCCACAGCATATGCTGTGGCTGGAGGAAGGTCAGTGCCTGGAAGGCACATCAGATGACACTGGTGGCTCTGTACTGCTGATTCATCCCAGCTCTGGGCAGCTCCTCTTACCTGACACAGGGAATATTGTTTGAAATGGCAAATTTGCTGTAGATCTCTCTCTGTGACAGGAACTGGTTGAGGTCCCCATTTTCCATGTACTCTGTTATCATGCAGAGGGGGTCGTCTCGCACACACACCCCCAGAAGCCGGATGATATTTGGGTTCTTCAGCCGTGACATGATCTTGATCTCCTTCAGAAAATCATTTCTTGTAAAAGAGAAAACAGGTTTGAATCCTAAGCCATTCCTTTGTCTAAGGAAAGCAGAAGCAGCATGTCAGGAAGTCCCTCAGCAGAGACATTGACACGTCTGCAGAGTGAGACTGAAAGCGAGTTCAGCGTTCCACGCTGACCCCTTCCCCAGCAAGCAGGATGATCACAGCATTGCAGCTGGACCTGACACCTGCTTGTGGCCCTGCTGCTGGTGAACTGCTCCTTACACCAACACACACCAGAGACTAACAACAGGGTTAACCTGTGTGCAGCTGTTGCACGGGGAGTATTTCTTTCCTTCTCAGCTGGCTGGCACTGCAGATCCTCTTACCTGGCTGTTTTGTTGACATCTGATCTCAGCATTTTCACTGCTACAAGAACAGGCTGGTGAGTGAATTCTGTAGATGAGACTCCCAGGAATTCCAGGAGGCCATCAGCTTCACAGAGGTGCACCTGCAGGGCAGAGGCAACTATCAGAGCATGCCCAGGCCAAAAACCAGAGGAAAACAAAGCCACATTGAGGTCAGTTTAGTCATCACTGGCAGAATGTCCAAGGGAATGATCTAATGAAGGTGACTGTTCTGATCAGAAATAACCCAGAGGCTGGCCCTGGACAAAATGTGTACATACACATGATGTAGAGACTGACAGGTTCCCAGTGCACTGAATTCACTGCACGTTTGCAGAGTGGTGCAGGA
Organism: Apus apus; assembly: GCF_020740795.1. Lineage (NCBI taxonomy): Eukaryota > Metazoa > Chordata > Aves > Apodiformes > Apodidae > Apus > Apus apus. The sequence continues at coordinate 1,932,406 of NC_067300.1, read as the reverse complement.
GATTGCTGGCCCAGTCCCAGTTTGCCCAGGAAGGACTGGAGATGTTCTGGAAGGCCACTGTGCCTGGAGATGTCTGCTTTACTGCACACGTGCATGCAAGGTGCACAGCTGCAGCAGGTCTGGCACGTACAGCACATCACACCAGCCACACACACAGACCTGTCCTGCAGCCTGGCTGGGGTCACTGCTCAGGCCTAACTGAGGAGCATCTAGGAATCACAGACAGCTCTCCAAAGTCCTCCAATTCCAGAAAAAAGAGAGTGGAAAAAAGGATAAAAGTGTGTGTGCACATGTGTGTGAACACCTCACCTGTGAATACATCCAGAGATGAATACTCTGATGAGCACACAAAATGCCAAGTTTCTTTACATAAATAAATTAATAAAGACATAAAATTACTGCCAGGGTTGTACAAGAAAGGGGGTAACAAGGTATTTGCTTAAGAATTTATCAGAATGGGGGGCCTACAGGATAGCTATGGAGAGGCTTTTCATCAGAGAAGATAGTGATAGGACAAGGGATGATGGTTTTAAACTGAGAGAGGGGAGATTTAGGTCAGATATTAGGAAGAAATTCTTCACTCTAAGGGTGGTGAGGAACTGGGATGGGTTGCCCAGGGACATTGTTGATGCCCCATCCCTGGAGGTTTTTCAGGCCAGGTTGGAGGAGGTTTTGTGCAGCCTGGTCTGGTGGGAGGGTTCCCTGTGCTCATGGCAGGGGGGTTGGAGCTTGATGATCTTTGAGGTCCCTTCCAACCTTAATGATTCTATAATCAACTGGAGAACTGGGCATGAGATGCTGGTGTGGGAAAAAGAGACAGAGCTGAAAATATGGGACTGGAAACAGGACTGGAGGAGGGGAACAGACTGGATGTGCCAGTCAAAGACTTGCAGCAGTGAGGGGAATGTGATGGGAGCTTAATTAATTTTATATGAAGAAAGCACAAGAACTTGCGTGTCAAGCATGGTGAGGAGAAAAAGGAGACAAGTGAAAATGGGACAAACCCAGAGACCAGAACCAAGAGCACAAAGATGCTGCTGCAGCTACACAGAGAATGAAATCTGCTGTGGTGAATGTACAGAGAGGGGACCAGGAACAGGAAGAGCTGAAGTACTAAGTGCACACATCACAAGTGCAGGGACCGTGCCACTGAGTCCAGGCAGTGGGTGGTCAGGAGCAAGGGAAGAAAAAAGCTTGAAAGGGAAGGAAACTGAGTGGAAAGTTGGGGAAAAAAAACAAACAACCAAAAGCAAGCAATGAGCCATGTTGCTAGAAGCAAGACTGCATATTAAGCCAGAGAAGTGGAGCAGAGCATCTGAGCAGCCTGGTACAGACTGAGGAGGTGAAGAGGAGACAGCACTGGGGCACGTTTGCACAGTGAGGGAAAGGTGAGGAAAGGAACAGGCTCTGAATCAGTCTCCCAGGAAAATGGAGATGGAGAGCCTGGCTGCTGCTGTTTGACAACACAAAGGAGGAGGAGGAGAAAGCTTTGACAGTTATTAGGACATGAATGAGAGGGAAGGAGAAACCAGAAGCAAAACAATGAGAAAAAAGCCTCTCTGTTTCAGTTCTGGAGCACTGCCAAGACAGGGCAGGATCCAAGCAAAAGGGACTGCACCCACAGCCAGGTGAAGAAGGTGAGTATGTCAGTGCTCTTCCAACACACCAAGTGATCCAGAAAGAAGTGACAGGGAAGGGGATGGGGTAGGGAAGGTGTGCTGTCAGAAGGGAGGAACTATAAAGATGGGCCCATCATATATGAGGAAGCAGTCTGTAAGGGCTGTGCTTTGCCAAAATGTAGCAGACAGGCAGAATTTAAGGGTGTGAGTGAGCAAAAGCTGGGAAGGAAAGAAACAGTGGAAGAGTGGGAGCAGGTGAGGGGAAGACTTGGCTCAGTACAGAACCACGGATGGTGTGGAAAAAAAGCTGGGAGAGAAGAAAAAGCAGGGTTAAAAGATTCATGGCTTGAAAGCAGCTCAAGGAGTAAAGATAAGGGCTGGCAGAGAGGGGTATGTACCATGTCTACCTGGGGTTTCTGACACAAACTGCAAGCAGCAAATCTAGAGAAGATGTGAGGACACCACAGTGCTTGGGGAATGCCTGGTTTTGCTTGGACCAGCGTGCAAATCCCCACCAGAACCTCCATCTGTTAACTCAAAAGATCACAGCTAGGATCACTGTCTTGGCTGGAGTCACTGCTGCACTTTTCAAACTCACAGGCCTTAAGGGGGGTGACAGCCACCTGAGATGTCCAGAGATGACCATGGAACAGTCTGAATTCCCACCCACAAGCCTTTTCTGTAGGGTCATAAACAGGATACAGACAGTGAACAGAGGAAGTCTGCAAAGTTCATCTGTTCAGACACACGTGGTACCAAGCAGCAGCCTCACAGGTGCAGGATGGGACTACCTGAAGCCCATCCTGGGGACGTCAGCTTTCCCTAACATCAAAGGCTCATATTAAACAAAATACTGGCATTAAATAAACAGCAGGTCCCTCAGCCCCTAGATATGAAGCAGTGCTAGAGGTAGCTCAGAAGTTTTGCTGTGCCAGACATCTCCTTTCTGCTGGAGGGAAAGTAGGAAAAGAGAATGGCTGTACCTCTCCAAACTGTCCTTCTCCCAGCTTCTCCTTGAGCCGTAGCTGCTGCCGTGGGAATTCACCCACTGAGATGTCCTTCTTGGTAAGGGAATCCACTGTGAGGGCTGGCACTGCATACATGTTGTTGCCAGTCACACCTTGCAGGTGGACAATGTCTGTTTCAGCATAGTGAGGAACGTTGTTCTGGAAGCCTTGGTGAGGAGTAGACTTGGTCAGGTCTGGCTCAGCATAGTCCCCACTGCAGACTGAGGAGAAGCAGAGACAGGAGCAGTCAGACACCCTCACCCCCATGACACCAGCACAGCCTGGCTTCCACACCTCTCCCTCCTGCAGGGCTCTGGGGACTCAGCCCAGCTGCACACCTACTACCTTGCACCAGGGCACACCCAGGAGGGACATTCTGCTTTGTTTTATTTTGGGCTGAATCCAGGAGCAGCCCCACTTCTGCAGACACCAGAACACTCAGGAGGTGCCAGTGAACTGGTGGCAAACAGCTGTCTGCTGTAGCCAGTTACGAGAGCTGAAGTTCTTGCCCAGACATGGAGGCTTGAGTCTGAAGTGATTTCCTGCTTCTGACTCATCCTAAACATGATCTGTATCCCTTACCTGATGCAGGGATGTTGTCTGCAATGTTCAACTTCCTCTGGATTCCCTTCTGCAACAAGAACTGATCCATGTTTCTATTTTCCATTAGCATGCTAAGCTACCTCTAGCAGCTCATTCACATAAATCTCATGGGATAACTCTTTATAATTAACTCCCTGTGAGGCCAGTCTTACACAGAACATTTGTTCTCCTTCAGATTCACATCCTGACTCAATCCAAACCAATCTCCCTGTGTAGTATAATGCTGGATCTTAGCAACTTGTCAATGCTTGAGGAAGATAATCCAAAGGCTGGAGCAGCTCTGCTCTGGAGACAGGCTGGGAGAGTTGGGGTGTTCAGCCTGGAGAAGAGAAGGCTCCAGGGAGACCTTAGAGCACCTTCCAGTGCCTGAAGGGGCTCCAGGAAAGCCAGGGAGGGACCTTTCATCAGAGAGGGCAGTAATAGGACAAGGGGTAATGGTTTTAAACTGGAAGAGGGGAGATTAAGGTTAGACATCAGGAGGAAATTATTCCCCATGAAGGTAGGAAGGCACTGGAATAGGTTGTGGCTGCCCCATCCCTGGAGGTGTTCAAGGCCAGGTTGGATGAGGCTTGTGCAGCCTGGTCTGGTGGGAGGTGTCCCTGCTCATAGCAGGGAGGTTGGATCCTGATGATCTTTGAGGTCCCTTCCAACCCTCACCACTCCATGATTCTATAAAGGCAGCACTGCCCTTCCATTCATTGACCAGCTCTGCCAGCACTGAGTGCAAACGTTCCCTTCTGAGTGTATCCAGAAGCTCCATCTGCCCAAGTTACATGCTAGAACGTTTCAGAGCTCCAGGATATTGTCCCTGGGTTAGAGTTGTACTGCACAGGAGTCAGATAAGATCACTTGGACACTGAGAACATGTTAAAATCTAAGGGAAATAATCAAAGAACAAACACATCCCTTCTGGAGACCGATGATGACATTACCTGAGTCCTCTGCACTTTGGGAGAGCTCTGGAAGCTTTTGGAGCAGTGTAGCTGGCTGGTGATATTCCAAATCCAGTGGGAAAGCACGTTCATAGGTGGGATTTGACTGGTGGATCTGGGTCTGGTTGTTGGCAATGGTGTAGCTGTAGAAAGAAAGGCGAACTGTGGCATCCTCCTCCAGGATCCGCCGTGGGGCCTGCAAAGAGAGACAAAACTGCTGAGGCAAAGCTCAGTTGTTAAGTCATGTTTGGCTGCAACCTCAGCAATTTCCAGTAACATCTCCGAGTGGGCTGGCATCCTCCCCTGCTGTGAGAGCAGCTTTAGCTGCTCTACAAAGCTGGGGCAACTCTGCTTTCCACATAATTCTGAGCTCGTTAGGGTTGAAGCTCAGTACTGAGTTGGTGTCTGCAAAACAGCCCCATTGTATTACCTTTTCCAACCTTTTCTGAACATATTGCTTCCAAAGAATAATGATGATGATCATCAGGAGCAGAAGAATTATAGCCACAAGGCAGCCCACAAGGATGGAGGTGTTGGAGTCATCTGCTTTCTCTCCTATCCAGGTGCTGGTTACAGAAGATGTGGTTTCTGCAATCACAGAAAAAGCTGGAGTTAAAGCAGAGGTTTTTCTCTGTCCTGGCTGACTTCCTCCCTGTCCCTTCCTACAGCCTGGCACAGGAAAGATCTTAGGCAGCTTCTTGAGCACTAACATCAGCTGTGTTCACATTCTGCTTTTATCAGAAATTCTCATGTTGGAGGCTCATAGATAAGAACTGTGCAGGAGGTTCCTGCCATCCAACTGTTCTTAGCACTGGAACAGATTCCTGTGATGGATCCATGACAGAGCAGACAGTTTTCAGAGCTTCACTGGCTGCACAGATGCCTCCAGCCCTCTTGTTCTGAGGCAGCCTTAGCTGGCTGATGGAGGAGGAAACAGCTGAGGCTGGGAGGGCTGTCAGGTGCAGCCTTTGCATGAGGGTCCTACCCAGATCTCCAGAAATGGAGGGAGAGACCATGCTAACTGAGATGTTCCTGTGGAAACCCCCCAACACTCGAGCCCTTGGCATGGCTAAGGGACAAAAGTCCTTACCCCAGGTCCCCTCAGTAGCATTGCTCTCTGTTTCCAAGACATCTGTCGTGCTGGTGGCTGCCGTAACCACGTTAGGATTCACACTCTCCATGTCTGGGGAAGGAAAGTGTCAGGTCAACAACCCCACTGCTCCTGCCAGCACAAATCCCAACCACCCCCCCTGCCTTCCCCAGCAGAACTGGGCAGGTCAGGAACAGAAAGAGCAGAGATTCCTGGAACAAGCCCCTGTGTTCAGTATTTCCAGGTACTTCCCAACCCCAACAAACCACCAGTGTGTGCAGGACCCTTCCCCGAGCACAGGGCACTGCAGCAAGACCTTACTTTTTTCCCATTTTAGCATCATGCTAAGAATGCCCACCCAGAGACAAAGAGCCTGCCTAGTCCCACATGTGGCCAGGGGGGGATGCTATCAGCAAGATAAGCAGCAAACTGCAACCAGAGTGCTCCTGCCCCAGGAATGTCCTCCCAGTATAGCTGTTTGGGGACCTTCAAACAGGAAGCTGCAGCCAGATCATTTTGTTGTCTGATGTTTTTCTCCAGCATTCTGTCTATGCCTTTACAGAGCCTTTGAAAACCCCACATTGCACTGACTTTTGTGTCCCAGTTAAGACTTGAAAGAAAAATAAAATCACAAAAGTCTATTTTTCATAATCTGCTAAGTTATCATTAGATGTAGATATAGTTCAGTTATTCATTAAAAAAACCTGGTAAAGAGAGGCAAAAACTAATCCCATAAGCAGCAGGCAACTGTCTCAAAAAGAAGAAATGTCCTGTAGTCCAATTTTTGGTTGCCCTACTTGTGCTTCTGAACAGGTACATCAGTATCAGCCTGGAAAGCAGCCCCTGTAGATGGGACCTTTCTGCCCAGCATTGCCCTCCCAACCCTCAGTGCTTCTACTGCCTCCTCCTTCCTATTGTGTAGCCCTCCACTCAGGGGAACCCCACCTCCTGCACCTCCACACCATCTTTTGCTCTCTGTGCTCCCTCAGGACTGCTGGGCTGGAGGAATGCTCACCTGACTGGAAGGAAATCTCACTCATCATCATCCAGGTGTCAGCGAAGTGGAAGCGGCACAGGATGGCTTTCCCCACGCGCTGCTGCAGCGGGACGGTCACAAACCGAGCGCTGGGGTTCTTGTCATCTAAGACAGTTGCCACCCCAACAGGTTCAGGCTCCCAGTCTGCAATCAGGCGTGGTTTGAACAGACACTCCACCTTCTGGAAGATCTTCACCCCCTTAGAAAACATGTTGTTGCAATGCACCTAGGAAGAGAACAGAGGGGACAGGAGGAAGATTTACTGGAACCCAAACTAAGATTCAGGCATTTTCTGTTTGTGAAGATTTTTCTATTTCTAGTATCTCCCTGTATCACAGAATCACTGAGTGGTCAGGGCTGGAAGGGACCTCTGAAGATCATCTAGTTCAACCCCCTGCTAGAGCAGGGTCACCTACAGCAGATCCCACAGGAACACGTCCAGGTGGGTTTGGAATGTCTGCAGAGAAGGAGACTCCACAGCCTCTCTGGGTAGACTGTCCCAGGGCTCTGTCACCCTCATAGCACAGAACTTTTTCCTTATGTTTAGCTTGAACCTCCTGTGCTCCAGCTTGTGCCATTGCCCCTTGTTTTTTTTTCAATTTTTATTTTTTTTTTAAATCATGAGAAAGCACCTGTGTGTATGAATACCCCTAACCCAGAAGGAGTGACCTGTTCCAGCACAGCTCCATCCACTCATTGTCTGCAAGGAGAACATTTGTGCAAAAAGTGATTTCAAAATAGCTCTTAACCTTACATGCAAAAGCTACATAAATTATCAAATTTTGGCAGGCTCCTCAGAAGACCCATATGAAAAAACAAAAACTCTGTATTAATCTAAAGCCTCACAGACCAACTCTCCCTGAACATATATCCTAGGAGGGAAAAGAAAAGCACACCTGGGCTCTAACCTCCTTAAAAAGCCTTCAGCATCTGCAGCCTAAGCTAATTTCTTCCAAAAAAATGAAGCAATATGTGCAAGCTGAGGAAGATATTCCCTTGACACACAACAGCCCTTCTGCTGTGGTTGCTTATTGAAGGTAACTTGAGCATATAAATTTCCTTCACGTCACCACGCAAGCCTGTGTCCAACCTTTCCTGATGGCTCAGAACCTGCCCAGGATGTCCCTGCTGCAGTGGTACCACTGGTGCAGCCAGCAATGCTGGAGGACAAAGCACAGCCACTGCTCAGGGTGCTGCCAAGCCAACTGCTCAGTGAAACAAAGGCATCCTCTCTCAGCCCCAGGTTACAGCTCTACAGAGCCCACTTCAGAGCAAGCAGCTGGCAAACTGCTGCCAGGCTGACTTCACACCTCTGTATTTGGGAGGGATGTTTTACCCTCCCAAAAGCTTGTAGCAACTGTCTCCCTTCCTCTTCAAGAGGCTCCAGCATAAAAGTGACCTTTCCATCTCCCTTGGTTGTGGCACTTCAGGCCAATCCACACCACAGACCTGGCAGTTCCCCAGGCCTCCAGCACTTCCAAGGAAGCAGGCTTTGCAAAGGGACAAGGCTTATAAGGACCTGCTGTGCTGTTCTCATCTCTTTCTTCCATGTCAATCTTGTCCTGCACCCTTTTAAACAAACTAACCTGACTGCTCCAATTGTGCCACCCAGTCCTGAAGATCTGGACCACAGTATTTTGCCACTGTGGCCAGTGACCAGGAACCAGAAGGAAAAAGGTGACCTCTGAAGTCTTCAGCATCCCTCAGTCTACTCCTTTTTCAGAGCCTGGTGGTCCAACCCTCCCTAGTGACTCCAGAAATTATTTCCTATTGACAGTGGAGTATTAGCAACTGTGACAGCAACAGTCTCCAAACTAAGGGCAGCTTTGAACCCTATTAATTGCTTGGCCTCTGCAAGGCCTTGCAGTGAATAGCAGGGAAGCAGTAATGAGGACAATAGGCCTGATGAGCAGTAAAAAGACAAAAGAAGGCTATTTGCATATAACTAGGAACAGATGAAGCTCAGACAAGGTTATTCAGTAAGGAGAACTAGCCATGCAGAAGGAGGCAGGAAAGCCTGATGCCTGCAATGTACAATTTGTGCCATATTTGGACAGAGCTGGATATGTTCTCATCTTGGACTGATACACAGACACTTGCTATTCCAAACACCGCCTACTAATGTCTAATTTTATAATATGCAAGCCTAAGTTATTCACAATGCAGTTGCAATATTTGCTAACATTTCTTTTTAATACTTCCTTGGAGACTGGACAAGCTCAGAAAACTAGAATAAAGCTAACAGGTATCAAGATACAAAAAGGTATTTAAAGACAAGTTAGCCTGTGCAAAATAAACTGAAAGCTGGAACAGGCAACATTCAATAAAGAATCATTTCAGCTAATCAACACAGCTTTAAAACGTAATATTAAATGAAGTAACTATTTTCATGAGCTTGTGTGTTTGGTTGATCAGGATGGCCATGTCTACATGGCCAATTTTTATAAGGCACTTGATTTACTCATCATAACATCTGACTCCGTTTAGCAGAGTATGAGCTCATGAATTTTATTAATTTGATTAGAAGTTGTCAACTAGTGAGTCTTACAAATTTTAAGGCACAAATCATCCTCCTGTAGGTGTTTTTCTAGCAGGAATGTATTCCTAGCTCCAATGATCTGAAAGAGACAGCACAATCACTAGAAATAAAATAAATCAAATGGGGGGGGGGATAAATCAAAGTCTCCTAAAATCATCTGAAGTTTTCAGGACTGACTCATTTCAGGGTAGTGAACTCAGGAACAACATGTAAGTGATGCTTTCTACACTGGACTTTTATCCTGGACAACAATAACTTTGAACTGATTTTTTAGCATGATACCAAAGTTTTAATGAACCCTGGCTCCCCACCAGTTGGATTGGAGGACTAATATGATCACAAGATTCATAAACAAAGAAGAATCATCCAAAAGCAGGAAATTGGTACCATTCTTGTCTGCTGTTTGATGGAAATTCTGAATCCAGTTCCAGCTTCTATACCTCTAAAAGAGAACTGGCAAAAAGAGGAAAGAATTGGAAAATAGCCACAAAAACAACCCTGGATCTCTCAGGAAAGGCACTGAGAAATTCAGCCAACTTAGTTTACTGAAGCAAAGATTAAGAGAGTGGTTTAATCACAGTGTAGAAGCAGAAAAGTTTCTGAAAAGGCAGGACTCTTATTTTTGCCAGCAAACACAGGCTAAGAGCCAAAGTTGCAAGTTAAAAATAGACAAAATAAAACTAGGGTAAGAAACCACCAAAACAATTTACTTAAGGATGTGGTAGGTTCTCCTTCATTTGAAATCTCTACAAGAAAAGCCACCAAGCCTATTTAAAAGATCCTGCTGTTTACTACAGACTCAAAGTTCAGTTCCTCCTTTTCCCATGTGTTTAAATAATTTCCCACAGCACAAGCAAAGATTGAGGCATCCAGAGAAATTTTTGGTCAAAAAGGAAGCACAACTTTTACCTTAAGGGTGAGGCAGCCCCTAGACAGTAAGCAGCCTGCATCTTAAACCCACCTCAGATGCCCAACCACTGCTTCAGGTGTCTGCTTTTTATTTCTTTAGGCCAAATACTGAGAGTGTCTGAGCTCTGGAGATGCAAGTGCTCCCCAGCTGCTCCTTTCTACATCAGCAAACCTGGGACATCTCCCAGTCAAATTCTGCCTGTGGTGGACTCTGCTGTCAGGCCCCTCATATCCTCCTGCTTTGGGAAGAGGATCCAAAGGGGTATCTTGGAAGCACCCAGCCCCAAAGCCTGCCCCAGGCTGCTGGAGCAGGACAACACCAACTACCTTCATGGAGGTGAAGTTCCGCGGCCGGTCGAACTGGAACTCCATTTCAACAAAGCCTGTGCTGAAGCTCTCGTTCTTCCAGCCAACGTAGTCATAGCCTGGCCACACACGGTACTGGTGGCTCTGTGTGAAGTCATCCAGCCCCAGCACACCATCTGTCAGCTGGCCCAGCCCCCCGTACAAGTGCCTAGCAGGAGAAAACCAACAGTCAAGGCAGAGCACCAGCCAGGAGAGCTCCAGAGTGAAAGCACTCGGGTCCTTCCACTGGCACCAGGAAAACATGCACTTGTTTACTCTTAATCCATCCTGGACAGGAACTCATTCCCTGATTTTATGCAACCTCCCTTTATTTTGTTTGGGCTGGGCTTTTAAAATCCTTCCCTGCTTGGGAAAAGGCAGAAGCTTTTGTATTGATAGGAAGCACTGACAGCAAAGCCAAGTTTGAGCAAAGCCTCTTGAGAATGAAAACTGAGACTCCAGAAAATGACACTGTGTGCTCTCCAAACAGAGCTTTAATTGCAGCATTTCAGCATGGGGCTGCATGGGAGGAACACTGCTCCATCCTGCCTTGGGGGAGCCAGTGGGGAAAGTTTTGCAGGCAGGCACAGAAAAGCAGGAAAAAGAGCAGTGAGACCATGGGCAGCTCACCCAGCCACAGCCAGTTCTAACTGGGATCATTCCTGGCATTGCTCCTTGTGCAAGAGGAGAGCATCATCAGCTCCATCTCCAAGGCTGATCAAACCCTTCACCCAGGACCCTGCCTCATTCCACTTCCTATCTGAGGCTGCAGAGCCCACTATGCACTTTTCCAGCACTGCAGGAGATACCAGATGTGGTGTCACTCCTGACCCACCTGCCTTCTGGGAGCCACCCCTGGCATGCCCCTTGTCCTAGAGCAAGAAGGTACAAACAGTTCAGCTGTGTTGGTGCCTGAACTTGCTCCCTGGACTTCTTTCACTCAGCTGCCTCACCTGGGCTGTGGCTACATGCACCAAAGCTCTGCAAGTCCATTCCAGGAGAGCTCTGCTGTCACCAGAACATGCACAGCTCTGTGTCCCTTGACTCCACAACAGGATCAACTGAGGCAGACTCCTTCCAGGCCAGTCAGGGACATGACTTAGAGGTTAAAGCAGTTTGGAAGAGTCCTTGCTTCGCACTTTGGGTTTGGTGGCCACATCTGTAGCTCCCTGACACTCCTCAGCAGATCCAGCTCCTGAAGCTAGTGCTGAACAGCTAAGGGCAACACTTACATCTTTCTGCACATAAAAGCCTTTTTTCAATATCCAATCCTACTATATCAATGCAGCTTGAAAGCATCAGATATTAACTTGAAGACATTATTACTCAGTATCTTGCAGCATCTTACAAGCATGAAGAATGTCCCTTCCACCCAGTTATTTTAACCTCCAGCATGACAGAACACAAGTTTACAAAAATCATCAAAATACAAAACAAAGAAAATTTAAGTAACAGTAAAAAAATTCAGGAAGTTAATGACAAGTGAAACAGGACACATAATTAAAGCACCTTAAGACAATGAATGACACCAGGTCACTTATTAGTCACATTCCTGCACAGGCAGGGAGATGCTGCCTTCAAGAAAGTCCCCATGCCCCAGTTTGAGGTTTCAAGCAGTTGAAACACTCAAATCTGCATTTATAGCAAAGAAAGTGATCCCAGTAAATGTCTGGAAGTTCAGCCAGTTATTTAACATTTCAAATACAGACTCTTAATGAACTCTCCTTCCATGAGTGTCAACTAGTGGGTAAACCAGACACCCCAAAATGTCTACAACATGCCACCCTACCTAACTCATCTCAGTGATGGGAAAAATTAACAGACCTTGTAGTGAGCTGCCAAAATCCAGTTACTTTAGGCTTTTGACTCCAAGTTGGAAAAGCATCATTCCCAAGAAATCTTTACAGTGAGTAATCAGCCACCTTCCTCTCATACCACATTGGCAGTGGTGCCTCTGCTGACCTGGAGTTTCTCTCAGGGAGTGAGGCAGTTTTCCAAGTTGTTTCAAGTCCATCAGAGCTTTGTTTTCAAAAACAATATGTCAAATCTGTCCAGAAGCTCAGAGGGATCACTGCAGGCCTAGAGTTCAGGTGTTGCGCACTCTCTCGGATGCCCACTTTACCCTGGAGACCTCCTGCAACAGTTTAAGATGCAGTCTGCTAGAGAATGCATTTCAGATGTCAAACTGCAGAAGCAACAAAGGCAATGAAGAGGCAAAGGACCTTCATCTGCTCCAGGGATACTGAGACTGTGCAGAGAGAAGGTCCAGCCAGCTCTCCCACTCCAATCTGGGGCAACAGAAGAGTAGCAGCACCTTAAGATCTGCAGTATCAACGACAGCTTAAGGCTCTACCTGAACCATCAAAGAAATCAGTGCAATGAATATGGTCACAATTGGTGACCAAGAGCAACAAGGGCGTTAAGGCAAATCAGACACATCAGGGGTGTGTCATCACATCATGTAAAGATGGAAGCTATGAACAAAGACAGCACTTAGCTGTGTAAGGACACACTCTTCTCTTTAAAGAGAAGCATCAGCTTCTACTAACAAAAAACCATTCTTCAGCCTTTATCAGCTGGGGGAAACTAATCCGACACATCCTGAGCCCATGTCCTCCTTTAACAGAGCAACGACCATGTCAAAGGGCCTGGGATAACAAAGCCACCATGCTTTGGAGAACTAGTAGCCTAGCTTGCAGTTCTGGAGGTCTCAAAGAAGTGTTTGGGATACAAGATACTAGTGAGAGGGTAAGTAGGAAAGAAGAGAAAATTTGCACAGTGACCGAGAGAACAGGACGACTTCTCCCACCTGCGCTCCTGGTATCCATCATAGGTCGAGTCATTCAGATAAACGATGGGGAAGCCAGGAGCCGCTATTGTCCCTCCTTCAGGGATGCTATAGGATGCCAAACCATCTAAAAAAGAAGGCCATATACCTCAGAAATACAGCAGCAGCAGCCTTCCACCATCTCTGTCCATATGATCCTTTTACTTATGCTGTGGACCAACAGAAGCAGAATCCGTGGGCCTGGGATTCCCTCTGCAGACGTGGGATGCAGGTGAGCCCCAGTCAGTGTTGCATATGGATTCCTTTGCAGGACCAGGCAGAGGAATTGGTACTTACCATACCAGACACAGCCATAGAGCTCCACCCTCATGCAGACAGTCATGGGCATCTCGGTCACTGGGATCACCCGGATGAAGCGCGCGATGATGGGAGGCCGAAGATCCTTCAAGACCACGTCGTATGTGTCGATGTTGCCTTGGATCACCTGGAGAAGAGATCCTTACCAGCAACTTCTCCCTCCTGTGCTGTCCATTTGCACAGTGGTGTACTTGGACACTATCATATGGGACTGGGGAGGTTCCCCATGCAGTATCTGCAGGGGATGAGCTGCTGCTGCTCCCCTCCTGCCTGGTACATGGCTCACAGGGTGCTGCTGTTTCTCCTCCTGTCCACTGCACTGGACATACCAGGCACTATTCTGAGGAAGAGGAGAAAGGCAGGTAGGAGATGAACGTACATGTGGACTATAGGTTGCAGAAACCTCCAGTTACTGGTATGTAACCTCCTTTCTTCAAGTGAGTTTCCAGGTACGCTCTGAGAGCAGGTAACTGAGCCCTTATCACCAGTGACCTGGGTGGAGGGTCCTGATGCCTTTTTCCTATGAGCCAAGAAAATTCCAGAGATGCTGTGGTGTTTGGGGGATGAAGGTGCAAGAGCTGCATGGCAGGTGTCTCAAACTGAAGTGTTCACAGTCACCTTATCCTGCTGCAACAGTCTGACACAGCAGGGACATGCACCCTTCCCTTCCCCTTACAGTTCTGGAAACAGCCCACAGTGTGTGGGAACAGCTGGAGCTGTCACTGCCCCAGCAGTGGGCACAACTTGCCTAAGAGATTGATTTTTTTTTAAAGGCTATGGACCTATGGAAACAGACTAAGAAGACTTTTGAAATAAAAAGTCTGAATTATAAATTTGAGGGCTCCTGTTCAAAGATGCCACTGGTGAGAAGGATAAACCAGACCCTGAGGTTACTCAAAAGACCACATGGATTGCAACTGTTGATGTAGAGGCAACTCAAAAGACAAGGGAGGCCAATGAGAAGAAGGGAGAAGAAAGGTGGGCTTCCTCTTCATGGCAGCAGGGAAGATCTCCAGAGAGTGAATGTGGCTGAAGAGCTCAGTGAGATGTGGAAGTCCTTATTGTACCACAAAAGGAAGCCACTCAAAAGACTGAATCTCCCTGAAGAAGAGCCACTCAGAGCTGGTTGTCTTCTGGACCACACCAGCATAGCTGTGAAACAGTTTCCTGCACCTGGCTGCACAGCTCAGTAAAGGTGCACAGACCCAGGAGCTGACTAAAGAGCAGAAGGAAAGCGAAAGAGTGAGCTCACTTCCTCATCCTCTTCAGCTTCTTAACAGGCTTTTAATCTAAGGCCTCTTAATATCTCTCTTCCTAGGAGAAACATGACTTCTTCCAGTGAAGAAGGGACACATAAGTAATCTTTAGGAACCAAGTGACAGCAATTAACCCTTTCAGGTGTCAGATGGCCTCAGACAGGAGACCTGGAAGGCACCTAGGCTGGCTCCACAAGACCTGGTTGATAGGAAATAAAACCCAAGAGGAGACAACATATGGCAGAACACCCCACATCTTCATAAAGGAGTTGAACAGATCCCTCTGGAGTTAGTGAATCCTGGGGGAGGCAGGTATGTCAAGCCAAAACATCCTACATGGTCAAAGAGCTGGACAGAGTAAAAGGAAAAAACCTTCAGCCATTCCTTAAGATACCTTTGCACCAGCTCTGTAGATGAAGAGCTGACATTTTTGCCTGTCCTGTACAGGTATCCCCTGAGGAGCAAAAGAGAAGATGCACTTTTCATATCACCTCCACAAGGTGGGGTTGCTGCTATTGAGCACAGTCTCTCTCAGGGTCAAAAACCCCAAAGAATGTTGTACATGGAAGAAAGTCAGCACCAGCTTCCAGTCCTGGCCACTACTGATGCCAGCGTTCCCAACATTGATGCTGGTGGCAAACAGCTGCAGCTGGCTGATACCAGAGGTCAATGGGGGAGCAGGACTCAACAGGGCTGCACCACACAACACAAGTGCCAGTGGAGAGTACCACCCTCAGCTGGGGTCAGAGACAAGGGGACAACTTCACCCTTGGCCTTCACTGACTAAATTAAAGCTGGGGGTGAGTTTTGTAGTGAGCAGCAGGATGTGCTACATGTCTGGTGACCCAACATCTGGTGAAGGGGTCTGTTGGGGTTTTTTTTACCTGAAGCCATTTGTGTGATCTCTTTGGACAGACATGCCAAGGTGGGCTCACAGGGTCACACTCTCAAATTTCAGTGACTGGGCATCTATCAACTGCAGAGACCTTCCTAATGCATACAAATAAGTCGATTAAGATCTTGCACCTCCATCTGGACCTCATTCCAAGGCTTGAATGACTTTACAGGATGTTTTTACCAAATCATGTGGCCAGACAGCAGAATGCTTCTGAAATATGGATTCACTAACAGATACCAGCAACACCTTTTGAAAAATGTTTCATGGAAGGTCATCATAGAGGAGCTGAAATAGCAGGAATTGCACCCCATTGTTTATGTTATGTCCAGAACAGCAGGAGCACAAGAGCAAAATCATCTTCTCTAAGAATACCAGCAGAGAAAACTTCTTGGTCTCATGTGATGGGGAACACGTACACACACTGATGGAATCCATGTGGACTTCCACATATAGAACAGAGGATGGATCAATTTATATCTCTTGCACAGCTGGATACATGGTCATTACTTTGTTATGGACCAAGAGGGAGATCCTGCAAAACCTGACCCATCCTAAATCCACCTGACACTAAGACAGCCCTGAGAGACTGAGAGCACTGCTCTGCTCAGGACTGGGGTGGGAGACGAGAAGCATTTAGCTGCTTGTGGTCACATAACCAACTGAATTCTGATAGGACTCCAGATATGGACAGACTTCAGCTGAGGAAGTACCAACCAAGAACGGTTAGGCCCAGGGAGTTTAAAATTCCCCTCCCATCCTGCAAACACAGTGTTTGCAGCAGACACAAAAACTGGAGGGATGGGCAATATAACAGTAATGGCCAAACAGCAGATCAAAGGTCTGAGTGAGCAAACAGTTAAATGACAAGATGGAAGCTATTACCTAACACTGCAATGCAGGCCCCACTGAGCCTTCCAAAGAACCCCAGGGCTAGAAAGCATCACCACACCCAGGACCTATGGGTCTTAGTTCTTCATCAGACTCCACAAGCCAGCCAGAAGGCAGGGTGATCAAGTCAGATGAGCTGCAGATGAGAGAAGGGGATTCCTTCCCAGGAAGTTTAATAAGAGCTTATGAACATGGCCAGAGCACAGCCAGCACTGAGCTGTGTGCTCAGAGCTGGAGACAGCAGAACTCAATGGTGGTGAGGGGGGAAGCCTCTGAGTGTGTGTGCTCAGCACATTTCCTACCCTCTAACCTTCTTCCTCCTCACTGCTCCCTACCATCAAACACCACTATCAGACACCCAGCATCTCATCTCCATTCCCTACCACTCCCTCCCTTTTTTTATCACAAACCAGGCATCTGCTTTGCAGCTTCCAATTTAGAAGCAAGGGTCTGGCTGGCAGAAGGACATTCACATGGTGTTTTGAAGATGGACAGAAAGGTAGTGAAGAGCCACAGTTTGGCTGAGATTTGGGACACCAGGTCAGGGGAACAATAGCCCAACAGCAAACATAGGACTAAGGCAGAGGACTCTTGACAGAGAAGAGCCAGGATGAAGTGCAATGCACCAGGCAGGCTGTAGAGGACGTGCCCTCTACAGTCTAGTTCTCGGAGTTGATTTGTGTGCTCCATGAGTCCCACTGCACTCACCTTCCTGCCCTGACGATCCTTCCAGGAGATCCAGCGCTCCCCGTTGCGGCTGTAGTCAATCCGGTAGGCACGGGCGTATTCCTTGCCGGTGGCACGGGCATGTCGGCCCTGGGTCCCAATCAGGGTGATGAAAAAGAGCTTGTGCAGGTCAATTTGAAGGAACTGTACATCTTTTGGTTCCAACAAGCCGGCTGGGCACCAGGCTCCGTCCCCCTCTTCCCTTTGTAACCTGAGGGGAAAAAAAAACACACACATGAAAAAAAATGTCACTTCCAAGAATTCATCCTTTCCAGTGACTGAGGGAACACCTTGAAGCTTTGAGAATTGGGAGGAAGAAGCCAAAGCAGCAAGTGAGACCTGACAGCTGTCTACCAAATAGCTCTCCCCTTTGGGGTGATGGTCAGCTGAGACTCACCAGAGGCCTGCAGCTAGTTTGTCCTGTTCAGAACCCCCTCAGTTTCAGATACCTTTCTTTAACTCTTAGAAGTAATTTTTTTATTTCCCAGACACTTTCATGTTGATTGGAAACAACTATGCTATGTGGGTAGGTAACTGCAAACTGCATGCTTTTTAGCACCTTCCTATTAAGTACACACTTACTTCTCCTAAACCCCACACAGTAAGGCTTGAAGCTCTGCTTGACCATTTCCTACAGCTCTTACAAGCACAAAGAGGAACTATCTTAAAAATACATTTCAGAAGGAAAAGCTCTGCCCAGCTACAGATTATTCTGGCTCATCTCAATTTATCTTTCACTTTTCCCTCATTCAGCAGCGTTGCCTGTGCAGGACACTGCTAGGTGTATGTGAAGGTCTCTGCTTCAAAGCTGAGTATTGTGGCACCAGCTGCAGAGATTAAGGCTTCCATCCTTGGAGATGGAGCAGAGCACTGTAGCCATCAGCAGGTGGAGCCACTAAAGGAAGCACAGCTTCACCTGGGCTTCTGCAGGCTCAGCTCTGCAAGTCACAAGGTGGTGAGAGTCTTAAATTTGAAAAATGTATCTAGGCACAAAAAACACCATGTGGACTTCTCAGCAACAGGGGTTTCTTAGCCAACAGCTGAGTGCCTCTGTCTTCTGGACAGCTATTCTGTCTCTGGTGGGACCCACGAGTGCCAACCCCCACACATCAAAGGCAGCACCTAGAAGGAGACACAGAAGGTCAAGGCACAGGCTGGAGAGGATTTTTGCCTCAGGTTGGTCAGCTGTTCATACAAGACTTGCTAAAAGAAGTTGTAAGAAAGGCAGGGAGAGTGACTGCGTAATGACAGGAACAGACATCTGCACAGGGCAACTATGTCCTCTAACAAAATGAAGCTAGAGGGTGCCTTTGGGTCTTCACCCTGTGGACATCCAGCTGCCCTAACAAAGAGATGATGGTAACAGATTGTAAGTTGATGCCTGAAGTATTTGCAGAACTGGAGACAAGCCATACCTTGGAGAACAAAATGTATCTCCCAGTTTTCAGACCCTCACAGGCTTGTTCCAACTCCATTAAAAACATACAACATTTTGCATCTTTGCTCTAGCAAAGAAAAAAATAAATAAATGAAGCACTAGCAGAGTTTCATCATTCTGGACTGCACAAATTCATCATAAAAATGTAGGTATCATAGTTAACCTGAAAATCATACCTGACTTGCACCAAAACTGTAGAAACGTTTTATATCACCACAAACACCACTAAATTTGTAACATATTTGTAAGTATTTTGCAATTCATCAGTTAGTAGCTTTGAGAGAAACATAATTAGAAAAAAGTGGAAAGCCAGGCTCATGAGAGGCTGCAGGACTGCTCCATATTGAAAGAAAAATCCTTTAGCTGCTTTCTAACAATTCCTTAAGTCCGTGGTTTCCAGGTTTTTGAGACCAAGTGGACACAGCCCATTTCCTCAATAGGATGCTGTTGAAAAGTTCATCCTCATAAATGACTTCCTATGATTCAGTTGAAAGCACTCAACAAGGATCCCGGGAGCGCTGCCTCTAGCTGACATGTAAGTCACAAATCTATCAGATTTATTCACAGACTAGAGGAAGATGAGGGTTGGCAGGAACCTCTGGGAAGTCTCTAGTCCCATCTCCTGCTCACAGCAGGGCTAACTCCAAAGCTACAGTGTGTTGCTGAAGGCCTTGTACAACCAAGCCCTGAAAATCTCCAGACACTGAGACACCACCACCTCTCTGGGTACCTGTCCATGCCTTCATTTTCATGGGGAAGGATTTGTTTTTCTTAATATTGTATCTGAACTTCCTGTATTACAGCTTCTGACCATGACCACTGCCTCTTGGCCTTTCACTGTTCACGAGTTAAATGTAATATGGAAGCAGGAAACAAGTTCTTGAAGGTTTCTTGAAGGGAACTTCTTCCTCAATCACATATTGGATAACTAGATGAAAAAAAGGATTGTATTTTTTTGTCAGGGACTAACCTACCGTGCATACTGGGGTCCTGTGGAGTCGTACCACTGGCTGGAAGCTGTGATGTCCTCATCTCGGATCGTCCCCTCGTGCATTCCCAAAGGGTAACGGCAGATAGCTGAGCATGGGGACAAAGGCAAGGCAAAAGATCAGCCCCACTTCAGTACCAAACCACCAGACAGCTTTAATTAAAAGGCTATCGTGCCTAGGGAATAAACATGGTAATAATAAAATAGAGAATGCAAAGGATTAAATACTTCATAATTACCAGAAACTGAAATTCTAAGTAATGAAATATACTCCCAGCCAGAACGGCTCAGCAGAGTCCTGGCAAGGCAAAACTTGACAAAGGAACATTTTAAGAACATGCAACATACCAGTGTTATTGGTTGCATAGACCTATTTCACAATGAAAAATGACTTATCAATAATGAGAAAGGAAGCATTCATTAAATATTTTCTTTCTTCTGGAATAAACCGGCTGCTCGACTTGCATCCAAACAGGGACAATTATTATTTTCACCAGTCCAGTAACAAGTGAGAAGTTAAACAGCTTCTATTACAGATTACTAGACCAGCTTATGGAAACATCTGCTCTGCCCTGTCACTGCTGATTACAGCTTACATTGGACCATCCACACTGCCCCTCCTGCTCTGTTCCCTGCCCCCAGCCTCAAGTGGAGCAGGCATGAGAAGACTCTCACACTTGGTGCCTCCAGGGAGCACAAACACAACTGGCTCAAGCCACGGAGCTCTACAAACTCAACCCACCAAAGAAAGTGCAGATGTAGTTTACAAATCCAAGCTGGCCAAGCTCTCTCCCCTGACACAAGATTTTTAACACATCTTGGGGAGTATTAAAGACGTTTCAGAAAACTCAAACCCTTAATGTATTCATTAAGGCTCAGTATCCAAACCAGGCAAGATATTTTTGTCAGACTGACATCAACAGCAGATTAAAAAGCAAGTTATTGAGATCCTATAGATTTTTGGCCTTTGTCCTCCAAGCTCTCAGCAGCCCCACCACAACAGCCCCAGCTCCTCCCCTGTCTGCAGTGACACAGAAAAGTGCCAGCAGATGCTCCAGTCACTCTGGAGTGGCATGTGTGTTGGCTGGCACCCTCAGAGCTATGCTGCCTGCTGCCAGACCTGCAGTTCTGCCTGCCTGTCCCTCAGCGAGGGCACAGCCTTGGGTCTCTTCCTCACTTCTGTATCTGACAACTGTCACCAAACCTAGATAAAGCTGTTCACCAGGATCAGAAGCTACATGAAAAAATGAGAGGCATGAAACCCACCTTGTTGTCACCACCATGCAGAACAACCAACCACCAGTCAAATAATTACCTGAGATATTTCTTGGTGGAAAAAGATGGCAGGAGGCTGGGACCACAGCTCAGAGAGACCCCACCTCCCAGGACCTGGTGGTGAGGAAGCTATTCCTGCACCTTCTGGTGTGACACCACAAGGGATCTACATGTGATTGACCTTGCTGCCACCTTCCCTCTTCTTCCTCTAGTTCTAATCATCAGAACCAGACGGCTACGCCAGTTCAAAGTGGGACATGCTGGGAGGTGCATGGCTGGTAACAGGGAGCACAGCAGTGCCTGCTGAGCACCCCTAGAGGCACTGCTTCACTTCTGGCTGGTTGCAGCACCACCTCAACCCTCTGCAAAGATCCACAGAGCAGGGGCAGAGCCAGACACAGTCAGAGGGCTCCAACAAGCACAGCCAGACCCAGCAGAGAAGATGAAAGCCCTGAGGGTAGCACTGCTGCCTCACCACACCTTCAGCCAAGCTGGAAAAGCATTAGACTCGTTTATTTCACAGACTGTCTCCAGCTCAAACCACCTCATTACAGGGATTTTTGCAGTACATTACAGACCATTACTTTCCTCATTTCCATCATGACTATAACTTGCCAAATGCTGTAGGATAAGATGTCATGCTCTCCACAGGGACTCGTAGGCTCATATCCCTATCTCCACCCTACACTTGTGCCAATGTCCTGGTTTCAGCCAGGTTTTTCCACCTTTCCTTCCACACCTCACTCTCCAGAACCTCTTAATGGCTGGAGAGCTGTGGCTTATGCTTTGCTAACTGGTAACTTGCTTTCCACAGTGAGCACGGTATCTCTGAGCCAGCCTAGAGCCAGGTTTGCTCTGCAGGACACGTGGTCAAACTGATAAAGAGATAATCAGAGCTCAAGAGAGGCCTGAGACCACAAACCCTCTGGGTGGGCAGAGAAGGGGGTATATCCACATGCCTGAGCCATCCTGGGACTGTCAGGAGAAGTGTTTCAGTCCAGTACAGCTGTCAAGTAAGACTGGCCAACTCAGTCCAGAGGAGGACATTCAGGGACTATGTGAGTGATTATGTTTACTTGAATTCATTATGTTTGTAGGCATTCACCACGAGGGGGCAAAGAAAGGCTCAGAAAAAACACAGGAAAGGTGGGAGATAAAGTCTTCTCCCAGCCTGGCAGCTCCCTACCAGGGTTGACTTCGGCACCAGATGGCTCAGGCAGTGAGGCCAACAGTAGCATGCAGAAGATCATGGTAGCAACCAGAGGCGCTGCGCAGGGTCAGATGGGTGCGAGTCCTTCAAAGACAGCAGCTGTCATCTACATTTCTGAAAGACAAAGCAAAGAGAGATGAGTCTTCCAAAGGCAGGACCTCTCTGTGCTGCAGACTTGCTATACTGTCATTGCCTCATGATGGGTTGGGCAATCTTCCATGCCTTCGAGTGTCTTGAGTACTCAGCCCTGCTCTGACTCATCACCTGATCAGTAAAGAATTAATGATTGCTTGACTGCCTATACCATCCCTAAAACTATTAACATAACTCAGCTTGCAGGAGCTCAGTTGCCATGACTACTATGCAGACATACTTTCTTAACTGCTCTTAAACTTAAGTCCAGTGCAAAGTGATCTCTCCCCCATCGACTCTTCACTTTCCCCATTATATTAACAAGTATTGAAGCTGCATCTAGAAGGAACATGAATAGTCCAATCAGGCTCCCCAGGGGGGCTTATCCACCCAATGCACACCTCTCACTTTACCAGCTGTCTCCTCCAAGTAGCCACGTGGGCTCTCTGGAACTTGTCACACAACCTGAAGATAAATGTCTAAAAGAGGGTGAAAATAATCTCTCCCTACATGACCACATTGCTGCCAAAAGAGCACGTGCACTCACCATGCGAGCACACTTAATTTCCTGTTTGGAAACAAGGAAAACAGCAAAAGGCTCAAATGCTGGCAATTTCAGTGGAAAGCCATGATAACACCTAAAGTAACACAAGGTCATATCAGCAGAGTTATGTGAATTCTTTGTGTCCACATTCACTACAAAGAGCCTCGGGAGGCTCCCATCCTGGAAGACAGCTCTGCAGAAGGCAGCTTGGAGGCTCTGCCTCTTACTGAAACATCAGGCAAAAAGAAAACAACCAATCACTAACCGAAATGTTGACATGACCAGAGGCTGTTTGCTCAGAAATCCTCAGAGTGGTAGTAAAAAGGCAAAACTGAATGTTAGGATTTGTTAGGAAAGGAAGATAAAGAGACCATCACTATGGCAGTGCATACATGCGTGTACGAACACCAGAGCATCAGATGCCATTAGCTCAAAGATTTGTAACAAAAGGCTGTATTTTTTCCACCCCACATAATTAAATTGCACAGGTCACAGCCCTGAGTTGCCATGGATACCCAAACAATTGGTTATATTCACAACAGAAAGACACACCACAGCTTCTTAAATCCAAAGGTAAAACCTTTGGCTCGGGAAATCCCCCAGCTGCGGGTTGCTAGACGCCCAGAAGCTAAATCAGGGTTAGAATCACTGAGGCTTGCCCTGTTTTTATTCTCTTTCCTAAGGATTTGCTACTGGCCATTGTCCCTGCTGGATTCAGTCAGAAAAGATGGCTCTGAGCCTGAAAAACAACTAAGGGCAGCCTTGGGAAACAAGCCAAATGCTCATGCAGGAAGAGAAACTACTGATGGGTGGGTGTGCCCAGTGCTGTGACAGGCCAAGAGACAACACAAGCAAACCCAAAAAAGGAGCCTAAAAATTGCCAGCACCCCCCTTCTGCTTCAGCCACCTCTTGTGCTCCATGGGAGCACCCTGGCCAGGGCTGGGAGGAGGGTGACCACAAGGTTCTGTGATTTTGCAGCATCTTGGGTAGTGAGTGTGCAAAAGCAAAGCACTGGAGAGAAAAGGCAGCCCACATCTCAGCAGGAGGGTCTGGCCATCAGAAGAGGTTTAGACCAAGGACTCTCAAGCTGTGTGTGCACTCAAAGTTGTCTTTCCCCCTGAAACGGGGGGGAGGGGTTATCTCTGATGGAAACACACCAATTCCCACCATCCCATGACAGACTATGTACCCACAGAGCAGCAACTTCTTGTAGCCATGTGGAGGGAGATTTTGTAAAGGCATTTTTGCAGTAGAGCTTGAAGAAAGACCAGGTGGATGCTAATCTATGCAGGCAGTTTGCTAGGGTGGCCCAGAGGCTCCCAAAGCAGGACTCTCAAAGGGAACTGTGGAGGGTTCAGCACTAGATGAGACTGCTCTCCCACAGGACCTGAGAAACTTGAGTGTCAGGAACATTTCAGCTCTAACTTCAGCCATATTCCTGAAGGAGGTGATGGGAAACATGGCAGAGAGCTGTTTGGTGGTGTATGGTGTGCCAGCCATGGCCCAGCTGTCTGCCCACTATGTGAGTGTAGCCTGGGCTGGAGAAGATCTAGTCCAGCCACAGAACAGAGCTGCAAGTTGCTGAGGAGACCCTGGTATCAGAACAGCAGCTTAGGAACATCTCCCAGGTCAATAAAAGCTGCCAGCTATTATGGGAGCCCTCAGATGGCAGAGGATGAGAACACACATGTTCCATGTCCTCATCATCTCCTTCAGAGTCCAGAAACTGAGCCTGGCAAACAGGCAGCTCTCAAGACACAGGCCAGCACTCACCCAAGCACCCTGGGAGCTCCCTCTGTAGCATGGGCAGGGTTAAGGGAAACTGTGGCCAGAAAGCACTGAAGGAGCAATCACACATGGCTCTGTGAGGACCAGAGCCTGCTGCTGAAGCAAGAGAGAAATGACAGCAACCCCAGACACCTCTGTGGGTGTCCAGATGCCTTGGCTTCCCAATTGATCCAAAAGCCCAGCAAAGAAGGACCACCAGCAGGGAGGCAGGTGCCTGCAGGGGAGCACAGGGACAAAGCAGCACTGTTGTCAGCACAGAGCCCACACCCTAGCCTGGATCAGCCACCACCCCAAGAAATACTGAGTCTTAGCACAAGGATTTGGTCTTCTGACAAAAGAGTGGATGTGCTAAGTTTGTCATCCTCTCAAAACAACATGTGAGCAAAGCCATGACAGTGGCCACCAGCAACCCACCAGTGATGTGTAACCCAAACAGCAACATTATCTCACTTCAGCAGGCACAACCCAAACACCATAACTTAAGCATCTATTTGCTTTACGCAAAGCTCACCCCACATTCCAATGCACACCTATTGTATTGCCACCAAGCCAGTGACATCATTGAACCACTTGAATGCAACGATCAGAATGTCAAATTTAACAAGAGGGGAGAAGGAACAGGGTGGAGAGTGGACAAGGGAAGTAATACAGAAATGTCCAAGCACCATGTCAACTCCTGCCCCTGAGCCAGCAATGGGCACTTGCTTGGGGTGGCTCAGGTCTGTCCCACCCTGTCCTGTGGGTTGCAGGCAGCACCTTGTGGACTGGAGGCTTCCCAGGATACTTGATGGGTACATGGAGCTCAGCAGATCAAACAGAAACAGGGTAGCTTGGGGGAACTGCAAGTCATAACTGGAACGTGGGGCCACAGAGGCCAGCCTTGCCTCCAGAAGAGGAAAGAAAACCTTCAGAGCTGGCTCTAGATCTCACCTGTGCCTCCAGACCTGGCTTTCAATTTGGTCCTTGTCTAAAGAGCATTCAGGATGAATCCTCTTGGAACACATCTATTTCCAGTGATGACAAAGGGAACCTGAATGCTTGGCCTGGACTGGCCTCATCACTCCCAGGTGGCCACAACTTGATGAGACAAGTTCTCACCTCCATATGTGGCAGTGACAAGCTATGTCCAGCAGTTCAGCATTACACAGGGACCCAGCAGCTGGGTTCAAGCTGTGCTAAGTTTGCTCTTCCCACCACACTTGGTTCCCAGACCTGGACCACCAAAATGCATGTCTGGGTGTTCCAGGAGAGCTGCTGCACACAGTGTCATTTCTAATCTCCTCTAGAGAAAGGACACCAGGAGCGTTTTTCACTCCCATCTCATAACTGAGAGGAGCCTCAGCTCAGGAGCTCATCCTGCTGGAACCTGCTGTTTGAAGATCTACTGATGTTGATTTCTGCTGAGTCTGTATCTCAGCTAGTTGTAGACTGGATTCCCAAAGTGCACACTTCCAGTGCTAGAACATGCTGGAATATACTACTAAATACAGGCCTCTGTACAAACTGCTTGGAAATCATCCTCCTAATGATTTTTTTCTGGGTAGACAACTCGATACTTCTCTTTGTAGCTCTTTCAACTGCATTAGCCTTCCCTGTTGTACTCCTGCCTTTCTTCCTGCTCTGCCCACACATACACAGCAAGTGCCAAAACTGCAGCACAAGCCCGAAACCAGCAAAAACAGGATTAGCAACATCCTCACAGAGACAAGAAAGCGTTAAACTCTGTTCTCAGGACTGAATGGATCAAGTTGCTAATTGCTAACAGCTGGCTGCAGGAGAATAAAATCCTGTTACAATCATTGTGAGAGTGGAAAAAAAAATACATACTAGCTGAAAAACTCACAAAGAAATGCAAAAGAGGGCAGTTTTTCCCAACATACCCAGCAGAGACCATGTGTAACAAGCCAAGCCACCTCTCCCCAGAGCAGCCATGTCCCCAGCCCAGCTCGGGGCCCGAGAGCAACAGCACAGTGGGCACAGGAAGGAGCTATTCTTTAGTGATGTGCATGAAGAAGGTGGGAATTGGAGCTCCTCCAGGTACTGTTCTCCCTCCAGAGATCCATTATGGAGGTCTGGCACGTTTGTGAGCCTCTCTAGATCCCAACTGCAACAGGCATTTGTTTTAACTGGTTCCTTTGCAGATCATTAGCTGGGAGCAGGACACCAGGGGCTGCTGCAGGAATCCTGTTATGGATGCCCAGCACCATGCCAAGAAACTCCAGAGTCACCAATCAAGACTCAGAGCTGCACTCTCTGTGCAGTCCAAGAGGATCTATCCTCAACAAAAGTGTCCTCAGAGGAGGTTCAGGAACCATCAGGAGGACTGGACAGTATCTTCCAGCATTCCTAAAGGAATTCAAAGAGAAAACAGACCAGCTACTAATTGGGACAATATCCGGAGCCTGAAGTAATAGAGGCTGGAAAGTGTGATTTCCATTCTTCTGGCTTCAGTATGACAGAAGAACATTTCTCTTTGCCTCAGAATTTATCTGAGACACCCCAAACCCAGAAGTCTTCCTCTGGAGTTCAACACTTCCAGCCCATGCAGCTCCAGTTCAGACCAAACAGAATTTGCTGCTGAAAATGCTTATCAGAAAGATTTCTGATCACCTCTCCAAATGCTTTGTTTAGCTTCCAATTTAAATACTTCTTGCTGCTGGTGTCAATTCTGGTTTTTTAAGAGGGCTTTTATGCCCCAGTCATCTCCTTCCTATACATCCCTATGTATCATTAACAATGATTCCACCTTTGCAACTTCAATAGCACACATAAAGGGTGCACAGGGACAACAATCTTATGGAAAGGTGGTAATTTCTACGGAAAACTGCCATAAGATTGGAAAAGGCAGAGCAGGCCTGCTGGCCTGGGAAGACAGCCACCCCAGTGGATGGGACCAGTACCAGGACAGCCATGCATACGTGCAGGTGACAACAAGTTTTCCCTTAGGTGCACTTGAAACGTGGTCTCCACGGCCAACCCCAGATTCAGTCAACCAGGCAGCACAGGAAGAGGCCTCTGCATGACACATGGGTGTCACCTGGGCAAACCAAGTACAAAGAGTGACATCAAAAATCAACACATCAGACAGCAACAGAGGAGCTTGGCAAGTCCAGCAAGATCCTGGCATGAAGCACGAGTTGCAACAGGAGTTCTTCGATACGGGCACCAATAGAGAGGGCCAGGAAGAGCACAAACCCCTGGCAACGCTAGGAATGTGGTGGGGGATGTAGGGAGGGAGCAGTGACACCACAAAATTATGTCCAGATAGGACTGCCCTGAGGCTGAGAAGGGTTTGAACCTCGTTTTCCACATCGTAGCCAAACATCTAATGGCGCTATTATGAAAAAAGTGACACCTCACTCTTGCTAGATTTTAGGAGAAGACCAGCATTGCAGTCACCCATGACACAGCCATTTAACACTGGGAGAAGGTTCAGCCCGTGGATCCGAGCTTGAAGGATTGCCTTACCTACAGCCTGGACAGAGATGTGGGTGTTTATGCAAAGGAGCTGGAGACCCACAAATCCTCTAACATTTTCCCATTGCCTGTTGGCCAGTCCCACAGGAGTGGGGTGTCCTGGCTTTGTGAAACTGCACAGAGCACATTTGGCACAAAACCCAACGTAGGGATATTTGAACAAATGTAATTTAATCCATCAAAGTAACGAGGCCCAAATTAGAAACCATTAGAAAGGCAAAGCCAAAGACAAGGAAATGCAATTCATTGTACTAACAAGAAGAGGTTTTTAGCTCAGCTAACTCAAAAATGTAGCTGCCCTTTCCCATCAACTCCCAGGCAAGGATTCTCTGTGCTTATCTCAACTGAGGAACCTGGAGGAACTTCCCAGGACCCAGTCAGGCCTGCCAGGCATGTTGTGACTTTACACAGGACATGAACACACAGTGTCCTGCAGGAACCCGAAACCTAAACCCAGTAGCAGGGGCAGGGGGAGTCTCACTGAACTCCAGCAAGCCCACCAAAAGACAGGTCCCCTCAGCTGAGGAGCAGCCTCCAGGCTCCAGCCCTGCTATTCTGTATGACAGGTGACACAGGGAGGGCTGAAGTGGCAGGAGAAGATGTACCCAAAGTCAAAGCCCCAGTTATCTCCCTTCTCCCTGTCTGAGTAGCTGTGATCACTGTCCCTTGTCAGAGCTTCCTTCCCACACAGAACAGGCACCAGAAAGCACCTGGCACATAGACATTTTCACTCTATTCCTTAGAATGGCCTCTCTCTCCAGCTTTTTTTTTTGGAGGTTACTTTATTTTCTTTTTTTTTAAACTGTCCTTAAAACGTATCAACTCCAAGTTAGCAACAGCCCTCTCAAGACCTACAACCTTCCACTGCGAGAGTCTCACATAGCAACCATATATCTGACACGTTAACCACACAGATGACAGATGGAGTATTAAGAGCACTCAATCTAAACCACCTTCCTCCCTCCCTGTTCTCAAGGGGCTCCCCCATAACCTTTTACTTAATTGTACTCAAACTTGCATTGAGAAGGAGATCAGGTTACTGAGTCACAGAATTACTCAGGCTGGAGGAGATCCCCAGGAGAGGATCTAATCCCACCTCCTGCTCAAAGCAGGGTTAGCACCAATTTTGAAGCAGCCTGTGCAGGACTTTGTCCAGCTGGGTATTAAAAACCTCCAAGGATAGAGGCTCCCCTCTGGACAACCTCTTTCACTGCTTGACTGCAGAGGGAAAACTTCCCTCCTCCTTATGCTGAGGCAGAAGGTCCTGTTATTTCAGTCAATGATCATTGTCAGCCCTCCTGCCACACACCTCAGTTAAGGGCTTGTTTCTGTCATCCTGATCATCTGCTCTTGAGTATCTTAAAGCCTTCTCTTGTCCTGACTAAACCACTCTGGCTCCATCAGCCTTCTCAGTGAAGCCAAATTTCAGGATAAGGTTACTTAATATTTTCTCCCAAGTCACCATTTGTGCAACTGAGGCCCATCCAGGCAGTGGGGCAGCTCTGGCTGGGTTTTGCTGTGATTCCCACCAGCTTCTTCATGGAAGAATATCTGAGTCCCACACCAGAGCTTGGCTGGAGCACTACTCCATAGCCCTCTGTAAAGCATTACGTGGATCACATTCCCACTGGTAACTATTTTTGAGAGGTATCAAGTGGCACTTGTGAATCAACCGACTCAACATAGTAGTGAAATGGAAGCTGAGACACTGCCACTTGGGCACAGAAGAGGGCAGGACTGCTTACACCAACAGCCAACACAGACAGGGTACCACCAAAACTGCTCAGGAGGGTGTTGGGCTCAGAGCCCACCAGCTACCAGCAGTGGTGGGGTACCCTAGCAGAGGGTAAGGATATGTCAGGGATCAGACAAGGAGGAGCTGCCTTCACTGCTCTGCCCAGGAGCTGCCCCAGGGACCTGACAGGCTCCTGCTTCCAAAGCAGAGTCCCTTCAGCGTCCTGGGAGCTGTAGGGTCTGGTCAACAGCAGGGGAACTTTGTCGGGATCCAGGTACATGATGTCAAGGCAGTTACTTTTGGCAACCCATCCAGCAATCTCATTAAAAACCACAACCTGAAGACTTTTTGGACGTGATCTGCTTTCCATCAGAGCACACGGATCACTGAGCATGTTCTTTCTTTAATTTGACATTGATTTACTAATGCACCAGCTTCCCTATGTCTGGCTCTGGATGGAGGTTAGTCCCAACTGCCTGCTGGTTACCTGCTCCCACTCTACTTTAAAACATTGCCATAACATGTTTTCCCCAAACTTCTGGAACTCCTTCGGTCTTCCCAGATTTATTACACTGCAGCAGCCAGGATTCAGGAAGCTGCTTTGCCAATTTGTTCTAAACGAACAGGTTCCAATCTTGTTCAAGTTTCAAAGACTTTAAAATGGTATCTGGTGTTTAACACCCTCTCTCTTTACCAGTGCAGAAGGTATTTCTATATCCTCATAAAGGACAGTATATTGTCCAGCTTCTCCTCAAGCATGGAGAGGTTTTACTTTTCAGCATTATTATTAGCAATCAGGTGTTTGGTTTTTTACCTTTCCCAACAATATAAACACCAGTGATTACATTTATTTTGCTATATAGGTATTAAAATATTTCTCACTGCCCTGAGATACTTGCTACGCTTCTCCAGTTATCTTTAGCTTTAAGTTGTCTACTTTCCAAAGTACTTCTTTTACAGTAACTGCTACTTATCTACAACTTTTATTTGCAAATTGCTCCTAGTTGATTCTTTTAAAAGATAAAAACAATGATTACTGGGACAGACTCTTTGCAAAACCAGAAGGGAAGCAAACCAAGTCACATGGAGCAGCACATAGTACCCAGCACCAAGCTGCTGGATTTTGCAAGGGTGGAAGCCAAACTCCAAGAGATGGTTCAGTGAAAATCAAACCAGAAACACTATTTTGGAACATCCACTAATTTAGCTGGTCGTCTAGTTTCCATCAAACCACCACAGAAATGCTGATGCTACCAAAAGCTTTTTATGTGTTTTGTAAAATGTCTCTTCATATTCATAAAATAAAAATTCAGTGCACCTGTCACTGGCAGCCAGACCTTAGCTCCTGGAACACTACAGGCTCTGTTGTAATCTTACCAAAAAAAAAGTGTTTATAAATGTGAAAAGCCACACTGTACATCTACAAAAAAAAACCCAAACCAAACCATCAGACTTGAAGAAGCTTTTCCAATATCAGAAAAAGGCAAAAATTAGCATCACTTACTGCATTCCACAGATCAAAATTACAACCAACACCAAAAAGCAGCAAGTGGAAAGTGCTCCTGCCCTGAGCCAGAGGGGACAAGGCTGGCTGTCCCCCCAGCAGGCACCACCTCCTAGGAGGCTGAGCAGAACATGCATCACTGCATCCAACCCAGAAAGCAAAGTCTGGGCACACACAGCTGTTATATTCTGCTTAAACCAACTTTGCTTATGACACAAAGTGGTTTTAAAGTTTAATTTTTAAAGTGTCTGGCAAAGCTGGGAGCAGCGAGTGCAACACCTACAGAAACTGTTGCATCAAGCCTGGAGATTCCAGTGGGGATTTCCAGGCAGGTCCATCCATCTTCTGCTGGGTTAACTATTGACAACTCCACAAGGCAAAATTTAACTTCTCACATACAGAGGTGAAATTACCATTAACCAAATGTTCCAGCAAAATACCCAGCATGACTACAGACAGTTCAGAAAAGATCTTTGCTTGCCCCAGTGTATTTCAAGCAATCAAACCAAACACTTTGTAAACAAAGGAAAAGACAAGACTGAAAAAGCTCTAGCAGCATTTCTCAGCTATGGAAAGCCAGAATGGCCAATTCTGATCCAATTTTCTCCAGAAAAAATTTCTAGACCAGAAAACAAGAGCCCACAGAGATGCAATAAGATGTAACAATTACACAGAAAGCAGGTAGCTGTAGGAAAAATCCTGGGACTGTTTGAGGCAAACAGGAGAGAAACAGAAGAAATGGGGGGGTTGGGAAGAAATATGTAAAACAATAACACCTAGACAAAAAAAGATCCTATTTACCTCTTTTCCATATTGAAAATGGACTGAAATTAAAACCCAACAAATTCAAACTGAGCAAATGAAATTCCACAGCATACCATGCACATTAAGCCTCTGGGACATATTGCCACAGAGCAATGTGGGAGTAATTCAATAAAAGATTGGAAGTGGATCTACATAATAAGAACATCTGTGATTCCATTAGCAGAGTAAAAGAAAGAGCACACTGAATATAAATTTTCATCCAGCCAGGCATAAGCAAGCCAGTAATTAACGTGACCAGGAGGTTCTCTCCTATACAGGCAGGTTATTCCACATTTGCCTGCATCCAAGCTCTTGGGATTTTGTGTGCCATGTGCCAGGCAGCCTCTGCCCGAGATAAGATGGGTGCCTGAGTAGGTGGGCCATGATCTAATCCAGTTTGGCAAGCTCCACAGCTCTCTATGGAGATTGTCTTTCAGTTTTTGGCAGCTTACTGTGCAGCTTCTCAAGAAGAGAAACAACACTACCCACCTTTCTCTTTCTTTTTTTTTGCAGTGATTATCCTCTGTTGACACAAAAAGGGCAGATGAAATTTCAGCCAAACCTATTAAATAAATACCTGAGAATAAGTGACCCTGGTGGAAACCTGGCTGTTTTAGAAAGTTCTCAGCCCCTGAAAAAAATGAGTTTACTGGAGATAGAATCAGCTTTTATCTGGAAGGGTTGCTTCTGGACAGCCCCATAGTTAAACCTAACAACACAGATTCTAGGAAGCAGCTTTCTGCATAATGACATTCTTGTGTTTTAGGCTAAACATGAGTCTGAGGAAGTTTGACAGTGATAAAAATTGCAGTAGGTGCATCAGGAGGGGACAGGGAGCTCTGCCTCTCCTCAGGAGAAGAGGGGAGCAAACGCAGGCAACATGCAGCCCCGGAACTTGCACGGGGCTGGAGCTGCTGGAGCTGGGAGGGCAGGAGCACATTGTCCCCTCCACTTTCCCACTGTCCACAAGCCACTCGCTGCCAGCCCCAGTTCTTGCATATCTGACTCAGCCTGAGCCCTGAAACATTTCAGACAAGCACAACTGACAGCACTCAGGCACTGTGGGCTTTCCCAGAGAGCCACAACCCCAGAAATCCCTTCTGCCTGGGAGAACAACACCAGCCAGCTTCACATTTCTGCCCAACAAAAGCTCTGGCGGGTCCCAGAGGGCCCCGGGCACACAGCACTGTGGGAATACCCATGATCTGTGAACCCTCTTGCAGCCACAGGAGGAAAAATAGGGCTCAAAAAACCACCACCTCCCTACCAGTCCAAGAAGAAAAACCTTCACCTCCCAGCACTGCCACCTCTACAAACCCCCCTCCACTTCCGAGACGGCTCCAAAGGCGTTTGTGCTTTATCCAACAACAGAAACCCCCACGGGAGAGAGCTGATGGCAAACTGAGAGCAGAGTTAAGCTGGAAGGACCCTACCTGCCTTGCCCAGGGCCTGCTGAGCACAGGGAACGACTGCCATGTCTCTTTTGATCTCCATAGGTTGAGCCAGGCTGTAGTTTCGACATTCCTTGCAACTTTCCACCAGCACACATGATATGTTCAAACTTGAGTAACTCCTCCCTCCTCCCTCCCTCTGCACACACAGACAGGCCCAGGAGATGGCCCTGCCTCTATCATCCCAGTTCCTATAGCAACTCCTGACCCGGCAGATGGAAACAGAGCTGTTTTCTAGGCAAATCTGCCTTCTTGGATTCCTCTGCTCTTCCCTGCAGTTGGCCCCTCCTTGCTCCAGTGCTCTCCCTAGGGGCTGCTCCGCTGGCACTTGGCCCAGACTTTGCCTGGAGGAAGGCCAGGCTTTGAATTCATTTAGTAAAACCACAACATAAAGCAGCTCTCCTGCTCAGGAAGCAGGGCCCATGTAGTCCCAGGGGCAAGCCAGGCCCCGGCACAGCACAGCCAGCTTGCACCTTTCTTGTTGAACACGGCTACGGGCACACCCCAGGAAAAATCCTGGCCAGGGCATGGCCACACTGTCCTCCCGGCATCCATTCCTCCCCAGCCTGTGTTGTCCATGGGGGAAAGGTAAAAAGCAAAGTCAGAACTAGTCATTTATTAAGCAATTCCAGCCAACTGATGGAATTATTGCAACCAAAGAGCAGAGCAGGGCACATCCCAGTCATCTGGACTTCCAAAGTCTTTCCGGGATGAGGGAGAGACCAGCAGTGGGGCTCAAAGCTTGCTCATGGCAACAGCTCACCCATTTGTTCCTCAGGCTGGAGTCCCACAGGAGTGAAGTTCACTGCTGCAGCTGTCAGACAGCTGTGTGACACCAGTCATTTCCTCTTCACTTAAAAATATAGGAATAGAGGAAAATTCAGAACTTAATACCAGGACATGGCACTTGGGGGGGGAGATAATTACCAAGGGTGACAGTGGGAGCCCCACTGCCCAAGGCTCCATGGTGGCAGGACAAGCAGGACCACAGCAGATGGAGCCACAGGAGGCTCTGACCAGAGGGGCCAGAAGGCTGCGGGCATCCTGAGGAGACCACCCACACAAGCCTGTAAGGGACCAATGCAGGGCACAGCCACAGGGCTGCAAAACATCCATTCCAAAGCCCTTCCACCTCCAGCACCATCTGCTGCAGAGCAGTCATTGGAGAGCCCTGGAGTGTGGCAGCCTTGCAGCAGGCTGGGGCCACCCTCACCCCCATGACAAGGCCACTGGGGTTTGAGAGGAACATCATCTGGGGTCACCAGTATAAAGCCCCAATTAGGACACCAGCAGCAAGGAATAACAGCAGAGGAAGACTGAAGAGCACAAGTTCTTTGACTTCCCCACTGGGAAACAGAGGTGCTGCACTGCCTCTGGCAAGGAAGCTGCTCAGAAAGGGAACTGCTGTGATGTCCCATCTGGACCCCTCAGCATGGGAAATCATCCTCCTGGGGCCAGCAGGGCCAGGGTGGGAAGTGGGTGCAGGAGTGACACTCACAAGAACTCCACTGCAGGAGGCTGAGAAGCAGGGACAGCAGCAATTCAGCCCATTCTTCCAAGACTCCCATTGCCACACCTGGCTTCAAGCAGCAATCACAGCAAAGCATCAACAGAAGTAGCAGGTGTTTTGGGCATTCAAAAGAAAAAAATGGAAGCAGACATGAACAACACTGTGCCCACACCAAGTCCCAGATGGAAATATGGCTGTAAGACATGGGCATTTGTGCAGTCAGATGCTGCCTTGCTCTCATCTTCCTCCTTGGCTCCTTACCCCATCTCAGCCACACAATCCACCTCTGTATCAAGAACAGAAAACTGTTTATTTCTTCCTTCTTGGGTAATTTTTCCATCTTTGAGTGTGTTAATCAGCTCAGAGGGAGGGGACAATCTCTAAAGCTCATATATGGTTTGGATAGAAACACATGACCAGCAGTAGGGTGGAAGAGAAAAGACACAAGACCTGTTCCTGCCTGGGAAACCCTCCTCCAAGAGGGTGTTACTGATTCAGATAACACACTTCCAAGGCAAACTCCTGCCAAAACAAGGATGCCCACCCTGCCAACATAATGGTGCACAGCAACCAAGCTGGATACAGGTCCCTGGGGTAAACCAGCACCAAAACAATTCCCTTTGGAGGACACAGGGCAGTTTGTGGCAGAAGGTACCTCTGGACATCCAGGAAAGACATCAGTAAAAGCATCAAAGCAGACGCAAAACACAGGAGCAACACCAAGGGTCTAGAGAAAGCTCCCCACTCCCCTGCGGTGCTGGGAAGAGCAATGGCCCAGCTCATAAACAGATCCAAGGAGCTCCTCTCCCTGGGGAAGGATGGTGCTGTGAAGGCACAAAGCACAGCTAGAAAACTGCTGATCGTGCAGTTAGACTCATTGTTGCCTTCAACACAGAAACTGGCTCTCTGTTGGATGTCCCCTGAAATGTAACTTGATCCCATGGTATACATTCACTAATCAATCTAGGGATAAAGCAAAGCAGAAAACAGCCTTTTTCTTTTTTTTTTTTTCCACTGGAATGAGCCCAAATATGCACAAGAACAGATCCCACTCTGAGCTGTTACAGACTCAAGCTCTTCCGAGAGTTTTGCGTCTCGCGTCGCAGAGGGAGCATACTTCTGCAATAGCATCATTGGTTCTCAACTCATCTATGAGAGACTTCCTAATGACCTCATAGCAGCACATGTGACCAGTAAGTCATCTTCTCAAAGGACTAGAAATAACATCAACAGGCCCTGTTTTGGTTTTGCACAGAACAGCTTTCCTGCAGCATGAGCAGGTTTCCAAGCGGCTCAGGCCAGGGCTGGTATTTTTATAGTGACTCCAGCAGATTGTGTTGGGCATTGGGAAAGATCAGACCAATTAATAATAGATGGAGACCCATTAGCAGATACTAAATTCCATCTATAAATTTAGAAACAAAAGCATTTTTATCCCAATGCAAGATAACTTGGCTGTTTTAAAGGTGCCTTTATGGTATTGTGAATCCCAGCATTTCAAAAGGATTCTAAGTAGAGATAAGAAGTGGTCTCACAAAATAGAAAATAATGCCTTCAATGTGTTTCAATGGGCTTAAAAGGAGTTTTTTCTTCTAGTGCTTAAAAATAACCTGCCAGCCTAAGCAGCAAAGCAGAAGTTTGGCATTTGTGGGTGATGAAGTGGTGAGCAGTTCACACTCAAGTCAGAAAGTTGACTTTTGTTGTCCCAGAGGCACTGTGTGATCAGATGGCACTGGGAGAAATAAAAGAACAAACACCAACGAGCATGTTGATGCTAAGGTGAAGACACCTAGACAAACAGCTAAAGACAGACTGACAGCCTTGAACATCTGAACAGACCCCTCCTCCTTGAGCACAAAGATCTTGCAGAAAAGCAACATGATCACATTGTGAAAATTAATGTCAAGAGAGACATGACCCAGACCTGTGACCTGTGGCCAGAGAGCTGCCACAGTTACCAACAGTGATATAGGCATAGATATCTAAACAGGAATAAGGAAAACACTCATGAGAATACCACCCGAAAGCTTGTTCTGACAGGCCAGTCCTGTAGCAGCAGCACCACAGGCTGCTCAGGGATCCTGCCATCCTTCTGCAGTGGCTCCATGGTCCTTACACTCCTCACCTTCCAGTCACCCACTCAGCTGTGGCAGGATCTCTACGTACCTTCACCTGAGAAGGCCACAGGAGGGCCCAGTGACCCCAGTAAGCACCACTGCTTCAGACAGGACCAGGACCTCACCTGAGCAGTCTCCAGCTAAGCAGGGACAATGGAGTTGAAGAGCACAGTCCCACTGAGGAGGCTGGACCTGTGCACAGTCAGGCTTTTTTATTCTTTCAGTGAGAGGCTGCTAGAGCCAGCCCCACCTTCACCTTTCCCAGAAACTTTTGATTCAACACAGAAACCTGCTGTAGAACTGCTTTGTTTACACCCTACAGCCCACTGCTGTCCTTACCCATCGTGAGAGAGCACGTTCACCCCAACCCTACCCAGCTGAAACATCTGCTCAGCCTAGCTCTGCTGCAAAGAAATCCACTTCAGCCATAAACCTAGGAAAAGAGGGAAGCAGGACAGAGCTCGGCATGGCAGGCAGAGAATGGGATGCCTGAACAACATTCCTCCAAGAACTCCTGACAACCCACCCTAACATACAAGGTGCTGACTCCAGCTGTATTGCAGGGAACGAAAGGCTCGGAGATGACATGACAGCACATGAGGTGACATATATGGGCAACTGGTGTGGGACAGACCCTACCCAAGCAGTGTAAAGACAACGGGTCACCCTTCACCCCATGCTGAGGATGCCTTTCCTGCACTGAAAAGAGATGACAAGTGTCCTCACGAGGGCAAATATCAGAGTAGTATGGGGTCTCCTTAGGCTCTTGGCAACTTCCTAAGTCACTAAAACACACACAGCCTCAGTCCAGCCATGGGACAGACACATCCTCACACCCTCAACAGATCAAGTTCTACAGCTGAGCCAAGCTGCTTGTTCCTGGGCACTCAGGCAGCTGCTCAGTGAAGCCTTGTTCTGCTGAGACACAGGAGCAGAGGAGGCTTCAGCATGACTTTGCCACCACAGGACCCTCACCCAGGGATGAGAATGGCTGGGGAAGTAGCAATGGAGGAATAATGACTCCTCCCCAGGCCCCAAAGGCCCACTCAGAGCTTTAATACTATCATAAAGATCCAAACAGCAGCAGCCCCACATTTGACCTCTCTTTTAAACAACACTGCTCCCAGCTCAGGCTGCCTCAAAAGATGGAGATGAGAATAGAGAGAAGGACAGTGGAACTTATACCCTCAGGTCAGAACAAGTGGAGCGAGATCAATTCAGCTTTAGTTATTGTAATGACAAAGCCCCAGAGAACACATCATGCAGACAAGTAAACTGCTGGCACAGAGCAGTGCTCAGCAAGGACACGCTTGTAAACATCTCCCTGGCCATCTCTGCTGACGCAGCTGTGAGAAAGGGGCAGGGAACCATTATCTGCAGACATCCCTCCCTCTCCCTGGACACTGGGACCAACCCAAGCAGGATGTCTCCAGCCTCTCTGCCTTGCTCTTGTCTGCATGATGAGCCAAGTACCCTCTGGTGTCCTGCAACAAGGAAAACTGCAGATGAGAATCACTGCCACTCCAAGGAAGGGCTCAACTCCCATGCACTGGTGAGCCTCTGCTCTGGGCTTCTGACACCTAACCCCTAGAAGCAGTCAATATATCCAGCAGGCACAAGGTCTCTTTCAAAGCTGACCTTTCTTCCCAAAGCAAAAGGTAGTATTTGACATTCTGAGTATTTTCCTCCACATGTTCTTCCTCCACCACTGCAGCAGGCCAGCTACTCCTGCTCTCCATCCCTGTAAAGAGTCTGGAGCAAGGAAGGTGGTGTAAGGAAAGCTCTGACAAGCAGAGCTCCACAGGTCCCAGGACTGTGCTGGGGACAAGCCCTGCTATCTCACCTGTGGTGATACTTCTCCAAGCCTGCTCCTCTCTCCCAGAAGTGTATCTGTGTTGGGCATGTGTCACCTCAAAAACCTACATGCTATTGGGACCTGAGAAGACCAACGTCTGAGTACTAATTCCAAATCCAGCTCAGAGAAAAGCTAATCAGCTTCCTTCGCTGGAGAGTTTATTCCAGAGACATATGAGCAGAAAGCCAAAGCAAACCACGAGCACTGGCTAAAAGCTTCAGCAAGGAGAAGCAGCAGGTGGGAATGGAGAGACTTGGCATCAGCCCTTTGCTTTCCCCAGCAAGGGACATTGAACCTACTGAACCACCATGACAGCTCCACTTGTGATGCACAAAGACCCCTGCAAAAATAAGCAGTGCATGAAAGAACTGTTGGGAAAGCAAGAGCTGTCAGGCAAGGCCAGCCTCAGCTGACATCCCTGAAGTCCTGTACAGCTGTTGCTCCAGGACCCTCTGACCATACAACCCCAAACCCGACCTCTGCACTCTTGGCCCAAGCTTAGCACGCAGAGAGCAGCTGACAACAGTAGTTGCCACATTTCTGCGATTCCTCAGCAAGGACTGTCACCTTCAAACAACCAGCAGACTGCAGAGGCCATGCCCCCAGCCCTTTGTGCTGCCTCTGCTACAGAAACAAAAAGGCAGGGGCATGTTCTCAGGTACACAGTTCAGACAGACAAGAAAAGAGCACTTCTGCACAGCATGAGTGAGAGGTCACAACCTGCCCAAGGACAGTGCTGCTCACTCCACACCACCAGGCTCATCCAAACCCCCAGGTAAGCACAGAGCAGAAGACTGTGCCAAGCCATGTGCCACAGGAGCTCATTTTCAGTGCTGGTGAAGCACACACAGCATTCCTGAATGTCCCTGTGACACCGAGGGGATGCTGAGTCCAGGTATGTGGCCAGATTTGAGTTTAGCAACAACAAGGCCTTGGCTAGGGAAGCTTCCACCTCTTCAGCAGCTCCTTACATCTCAGCCTTTTTCCTTCCAAGCAAGGCCTCCTGGCCTAAGAAAGCACAAGGGTGTTGCAATCTGCTGTTTGTCTGAAGAAACCCAGCCCAGCCCAGGCACAGCAGCAGGCCTCTGGTCTGGCCTGACTACGTGCCATTCATGGACACCTACTGCAAGCAGAAACTTGTGGCACTTCTGAAGCCAAGTTAACTTCTCAGATGTAGAGGGCTGTTCTGCTGCCCTCAACACTCAGGACCATGGCGGGCGACTTAGATGTGCCCTCCAACAGGCACACTCATGTCATGAACTGGTATTTTTTCCGGAATAAACACAGCAGACTCGAGGGAAAACCCTCTCCTCCCCCTGCGAGGGGCTGTGGAGGGCAGATAAAAGGCAGCTGCACACCTTGTGCGTGGGTGGGCCCAGCCTGGGCACAGAGCTGGCCAGCACCCCATCCCACCCCAGCCTCAGGGCAAGGGATGTGCACAGTGATCATCCTGTGCATCCTGACAGGCCCAGCTCATTAATATCTGGGCAAACACCATGAATAACACTGAGGGGAAACAACCCTGTGCTCATTCCAACAACAGGACATGTCCTACAAGTGCTGCTCCACCTGTAACACCACATTGCAAGAATATGGAAACCAACTAACAGGATCCCTGCCTTTTTCTGCACAAACAGCACTTGGGTCTGCTCAGATTTCCCATAGTAGCACAGAAAAGACAGAAGAATTCCCATACAATACATATCACACTATTAGCCCTACTGGGACACTTCCCAACAGTCCACTAAGATGTTTTTAAACCTGCAGGGTGAGATAATTCAAACTTAAATGACTAACCCACACTGTAAGGTGGTTCACTAGGTAGAGCTTTCAAGCAAGACTGAACAAAAGCTGGTCCAGCATGGTACATTGCTCCATCCTTGGACACTTCCAAGACTTGGCCAGAAAAAGCCATGGCTGAGACAATCAGATGCTGGAGATAGTTCCACTTCAAGCAGAAGGTCAGGCTGAAGACCTTCTGATGCCCTTTCCAACCAATACTTCTATCATTCTGTGACAGTGAGTGAGAAGAGGCAGAATAATTATTGCCAACAGTTTTATGAAAGACTCGCATCGAGTTTCTCTGAAGAGATCTTTCTAGATTATATTAAAAGCTTGGTTAACAGATACGTTGACACTGATACAATCAGAGCTAATTCTGCACTGGCAGGGATACTGGAGTACCAGTATCTGTACCTTGATGGATTGCACAGGTCTCAAACAGGGTCAGTTCACTGCGTCAGACTGTCCTTGAGCAAATTAATACCCACCATAAGAGATTTCTTTTTGGCTTTTAACTTCAGCTATGGATTCAAACACAAGAGCTTGCAACAATTCCAAGAATACAGGTTAAAAGCAAGACAGCCAATGCCTCTCCAGACACTGGAAGCAACTAGAAAAATCATTTCCCACTATAAGTCTTTACTCTAGGGAGGTCTCAGAAGCACTGCTGCTATTTGGTGTCCTTCCAGTGCTGGGATGAGACCAAAAAATGTCACAGCAGAGACTGAACCATGTCAAATGACTGGTGGGTTTAGTCCTCAAGAAGGCAGCATGTCTACAGGGCTTAGGACAACCCTCCACTGCCACGTCTCCACCAGGACATCTCTCTGCCAGGACATCTCTACACAGATAGGCAGATGACACAGGGCTGTGCTGGTGTCCTGTCACAGAGGTGTCCCTTCCCATGTCTACATGAGGTGGTCAGCCTGGAAGGTGATGGGGAAGCAGCAGCAGGCATGATTTCAGAGATGAAAGAGGGTCAATGGCCACCAGAGAAACTGCCATTGGTGCTGTTGCTCCTCCCAGCTGTCTGACCATGGTGCTGCCAGGATTGACCCATGGTATGTATCTGCACATGGCACCAACCAACAAAGCTCCTCTTCTCAGGGTAGAGCCCCATCCAGTTCCTCCCAAAACACACACCAAAAAAATGACTGCTGCTAGATAAGTATGTAGATAGATGGTGTCAAACTGATGGGAAGAGGAAGGACAACTTGGGAAGTTGGGTTATTTGAATAATATCCATCACAACCCAGACAAATGCAAAACATATGCACTTAAAGACAAAGTCCATGAGATTAATTTACAGCATTGGGACACTTGTCCAGGAAAACAGCAAGGGAACTCACTGCATGGCCAGCTCTGCTAGTCTGGTTTGTTCTCTTCAGCAGCTGAATGACAGTGCACACAGCCAACACCTCATCCCAAACAGTAACACAGCATTGGAGGTCACTGCTCATGGTCTCACAAGCACCCCCAGCTCAGCTCCACCAGAGCAGTGCAGAAATGGAAGATAAACATGCCTGGAAGATCATGTTACCTGGCATGAAGACGTGACAGCTTGTCAGGAGTAGAAAGAGCCCTGGGCTTAGTGAAAAGCACCCATTACAGGC
Organism: Apus apus; assembly: GCF_020740795.1. Classification (NCBI taxonomy): domain Eukaryota; kingdom Metazoa; phylum Chordata; class Aves; order Apodiformes; family Apodidae; genus Apus; species Apus apus. The sequence goes on along the minus strand of NC_067300.1, from coordinate 1,890,189 downwards.
TGACACCTTCATATTGTAAAATACCAGTACTCCAGCTACTTCTGCTGCAGGTTTGGGTGTTGTTTTCTTCTTTTCACTTTTGACAAGGAGAAACAAATGAGCACAAGTGAAATAACATGGCAGCAATACAGATGGACAAAACCTGATGCTTGCCTAGGTTAGCTCTCCAGAGGAAGGCAACAGGAATGACTGATACCACCAAATGATACATGCAACCAAACCATGCCTGATTCTCAGCCTTCAAGGAAAAAGAGCTGCAAATGCAGTGTGCCCTACAGGCTTTGTCTCTGTGTCTGCTTGTTCTTCAGCAGCTCTTCATTATTGATGGGTGGGACTTTTTTACACCTTAAATGCTATTCCCAGAGAAACTGAATGAACTTCATTTTCACTGCATAAATTCATCTGGCTGGAAGAAAATACCCCACCCTATTCTTCTGGCCTCCAAATTGCAGCTGGCAGATTCAGAACATACGACAGTTCTGAGGAAGAAACACAAATGTTTGCTGTGTTTGTCTCTCCTTGTCCTCTCATTCTCTCCTTCTTTCCCCATGGCACATATGAGCTGATCCTCTCCCCACCACCTCCTGACAGAAGCTGACTTGTTTCAGGTTCATCAGGCACCAGAGTTCTGCACTGCAGAGCTCTGCAGACAGATTTGGGCACAGTACCCAAGCATCAAGAGAGGAAAGTCAAATCAGGTCAAGAGAGCATCATCCGTGCTGGGAGCCCTTCCAAGCAAACACCCAGAGAGCTGCTGCATTAGGAGTGGACAGGCCCCAAATCCAAATTTTGGAACAACTCCACCCAGTTTAATTCCTTGCTCATGCATTCTGCAAGCATTAGTTCTGAGTGGGCTGGTGTTTGAACAGCTCCATTCTTGACGCTTCATGGACAAAACAAGATTTGGGCAGCACTCTTCAGGGTACAGATCATCACACCTCCCATGTGTATGCACTGCTCGACCCAGCTGGTGGCCACAGGGCCATCATCAGGATCCCATCCAGAAGCAGAGTGAAGAATGAAATGGTTGAGCTGCTATGAAAAACACACAACCTCACAGCAACCCATCAGAGCAACAAGTGTTGTACCTGCCCTTTTCATTACAAGAAGGATCCTGGGATTATTAGCCTGTGAGTTAAGGACATGGAACCCAAAGCAACTTAGGTTCACACCTATTTTATCTAGGGAATAAAATGACATAAAAAGTAGATATTTTAACTTACATTGTACCACACAGTCACAAGGATGAGGGAGTTTTTATGAGGGTGTGCAGTGATAGGATGAGGGGGTTTATGCTGGAAGAGGGGAGATTTAGATTAGACAGTTGGAGGAAATTCTTTAGTTTGAGGGTGGTGAGACACTGACCCAGGTTGCTCAGGGAGCTTGTGGCTGCCCCATCCCTGGAAGCATTGAAGGGCAGGTTGGATGGGGCTTGGAGCAACCTGGGCTGGTGGGAGGTGTCCCTGCCCATGCAGGGGGGTTGCAACTGGATGATCTTTAAGGTCCCTTCACACCCAGACCATTCCATTATTCTCATGTAGTTTGATAAGCCTGCGTATAGGTCTTTTCCACTTTCATGTGCTTGACTTGCTACCTCCATAAAACACCTGTGTGAAGTTATATATTGGAAGAAGCTTCTAAGAAACTCCCACAGAGCAGACATGCATAAGTGACAGGGGAAAAAAATACCACCAAGTCTGTGCTCACCTGTAAGACTTACTTTCAAGTATTCCTTTCAGAAAGCTCACAGGAGTGACCCACAGAATGAGACTCCTCTCCAGGCAGAACATCACCCATGTGGAGTGGCAGGAAGTTCTAATGCATCTTGCTTTATACATTCCTTCAAGTTGCATAAAACATTGGCAGATTTCAAGTTTACCATATCAGATTTCCCCTGCCCAGTCCAGTTTTATTTTGGGAACAAGTAGCTCCTGTTTCCATAATCAATATTAGTAAAACTCTCCTCCCCCTCCCCAGCCTATTTTTGCATAACTAATGCTGCCTTGATTCAGAAGAAGAAAGCATTTTAGGCACAAAGAGGCCCTGGCATCAGCAAGGTGCCTTTCCACTTTGCTTTGAGAACGGGTTGTACTTTAAAGCCACTGGCAACAAAACTTCCGTTGCTCCCCTATGCTGGGAACACCCCTCAGTGTCACCTCAGAACAGCTTTGCTTCATCTCCAACCTTCTTAAACGATGGCTGTGATTATTTTGGAAGAAGAGGCCTTTCTATTAAGGACACCTTAAGTCAGTTGCCATCAAGAGAAACGGAGAACAGGGTCCCTTTGGAGAGGGACCAGAGATTGGTGGGATCTCTCCTCTGTAGCAGAACATCAGCATCAATTCTTCCCCACTCGGTATGTTCTCATGCATTAACAGAAAAAAATACCATCAATTCTACATAAATTCCTTTATTGAAGCCAGCAGAAAAATGTCTGTGGAATTAAGGCAGATGAGAGCCTTCCCTCACTTGGGCTTATCCCAACACCACACACACTAAAGAGAGAAACAGAGCTAAGGGAAGATGAAATACTTCCTTGCTGTCTCCTGTTGCTGTCCAAGCAACAGGACCCAGCACTTGAGAGCATCCCTTGGTATTCTTTATAATCAGAAAGCTCTTCCTGGAGCACAAAGCTGCCCTGAAGACTGATGCTTTCAGTCTCTAGTGTTTTGTATGTGCCATGAGGACACTGGGCATGTGACTTGTGTGTTAAAAACTTTCTGGCTCACCAGTCTGAGTTCAGATTCTTTCCCTGCAAAACACACTGCATGATCTCATCTGCAAGCAATCAGCCTGAGAAATCAGCTTGTTAAAGGAAGCTTCTAGGAAAGGAGAGATGTCTCTGGAGAATTTGGGGGCCTATATAATTTTAACCAGTTTGTTAAACCCCAGCTGCTCTCCTTCCCATTGGGGTCACACAACCAAGAAACCATTTCTCCTCCCACACAACTCCAGACAGCAGGACAATTTGCCAACACCTAACTGGAGCATCACATTTTCAGTCTCCATAGCCTAAGAGCACTCGCATCTCCATGTAAACTCATTTCAGGCACTGGAAGAGTGCAAGAAAAAACTCAGAGCTGTGAGTTGAGCAGCATCTGGAAAAGCAACCCATGAAACATGCAACAGTGATGACCTGAATGTGTAAGACAGTATTTTCTTCATCTCTGGATGTTTATTTCGGCATTTCCCGAATTATCACTTGGACACGAGACACACACCCAAAGAGAGGGGTAACCAGTATAGTGGGAGCTCTGAAGAGGAGTGAGGGACCAAACAACAGGCTCCCTGGAAAGCCAGCTTCACTCTGATTGCTTAAAGTGATGTACCCTAATTTAACCTCAATTTCTGGTGATGCTGCAGGGGCATCCAGGAGACCTTTGCTTCTCCCTGCACTACGTCCCTACAAGAAAACAACCTTTCTTTCCTGGTGAAACCTTGGGGAAGCACAAACACTGCAAAGAGTGTAGGAAATGAAGTATGGCCTTTGATTCCCACATAACACTCTCAGCTGGTGTCTGCAGGGCCAGCTGTGCCTCGTTCCTTAAGGAGGACTGTGATGAGCAGAACAAGCAGCTCAACTTTTGTGCCCATGAACTCAAGTCACACCTACATCCCCTGAGCTTTCAAGAAGGACCACTACTCTTATACCCCCAAAGGGAAGGCAGGAAAAATCTGATCACAATCCTGCCTTTCTTCAGCCATCACACCCTGCATTAGCTGCTCTCAACAGTGTCTCCCAGGCAACCCTTTCTCAGCTGCCCCTAGCTGGTCATTCAAGTGCTTTGAAAAACTTTCTTTAAAATTCTTGCATAGAAATCTCTGCTCAGCAGAGCACACGGGGGCCAGAGAGGGTAGCTAGCCTGTCTCTAACAAAAGAGATCAGCAGGACTGAACTCTTGGCTCTTCCCACCCATGGATTATTCCAAGTGAAGTGATTATTCACCACTTCCAGCACCTATTTTCAGTTCAACTTGCAAAAGTAACTCTTATGAAACAAACAGAAGGAAGCAAAGATCAGAGTGGAGAGGCAATACACATTTATTACCACGAGAGCAGAGGATCAAGATAATGGCACTTGATTCTCCCTCAATTTATCTCTTCACTAAAGCTATTTAGTACTTTTAAAAAATATTACAGACACCTCAACCCATAGTTTTTAAACCCACTATGAGAATCACCATGAGGGACTTCATACAATGCAGGATGACAGAGTCATGGTCAACAGTGGCACCTTCCAGCTCCAAACACAACTCTGAACCTCACAGGAATTTGAAATATTGCCCTTAAGAAGCATTTTGCTCTCTGCTTCTTTAAAAAAGAAACACATAGCTCTGTTTGACTGCAAACATTCAGGCTAAACAAAATGTTATGAGAAAAGTGTCTCCTTCAAGCTTTTTCCTTCCTAGCCAAATTCCTGATTTTACAAGATTAAGAGCAGACACGCCCCCACCCAAACACATCAGCTACTAAAATCAAGGTACAGGACAAGCACCCTTGAATCCCTGGGAAACCACATCTCAGAAAATACAAAGCATAAACAGGGGGAGCAGTAGAGAAGGGCTCAGCTGCTACCCCCTAAGGTGCAGCTTCTCAACCAAATCATGAAGGGGAAGAAGAAAAAGGAGATTTTCCGGCTCAAGTTCCAACTCCTTTTTAAAAATCAGTTTATAACCACTAAAATAAACACAGCAAGAACAACTATGCAGTAACTGGGAACCTGCAGAAACAGCTGCAGTTCAAGAGCAGCTCAGGCAATGTCTGGCAAACACCACCAGATACAAACAGCCCAAGGGGATGGCAGGACATCTGGGGAATGAAACAGTGAATTTCATTGATGGGCTCATAGAAAAGCTGCCCAAAATTGATCCAGCCAGGGCGTGCCGGGCAGAAGCAGCTATTCTGTCTGTGTTTACCACTGCAGTGGGCATCCACTCCCTGTCAGATCTTGCCTTTCCCATATTATTCTCTCCTCCCAGATGCCCAGGCCGCTCCCATGCCTCCAACTGTGCCATGCTGCCTCAGCCCAGCTGGGAACATCCCAGTGGATCTGGCATGCCATAGGGAGAGGTTCAGAGCACAGCTGTTTCCCAAGCACATCACTCGGGTGGGCACGCTGCCCTCTGCACTGGGCCCCCTCAGCAGGACTCCAGACTGTCACTCTGCTACCCAAAAGTCTTCTCACGGGACATTGCTGGTCCCTCCAGGGCACAGAGCCCCATCTGCAGCCCAACTCCCCAGGAAAAAGCCACCTTGAAAGGAAGGACAGGACAACAAAACACACAGAGCACTCCAAGACGCCAGTTCTTTGAACATTTCAACCCTTTTTAAGTTGCTCTGGGACACCTTCAGGACAACAGCAACCACATCAGACAGTGAGACAGTGCAGAACTGCATCAAGAAGCATCTCTAGCGAAAGATCACCAGGCCCTGCTGCCATTTCACCTTCAGACTCCAGCTGAGAGAACTCCCCAGTATTTGGACAATCAGACTTTCAGCCACTTTCTCCTCAATTACTATTTAGAACTGAAAATCAAAATCTCCACTTAGTGCTACCCAAAGAGACACCTCAAACCTCAGCAGAGAGCCACATGTTTGAACATCCTCCTTTGCTACAAAGTTGACAGTTTTCAATTACACCCAGTTCTAGTTGTTCTTGGCTCTCCCTCCCTCACCACAGACCTGTGCTCTACACGACCAGGCTTGTCACTGAGCACAAAAACCAAACCCAGGGAAGATGCAACAAATACTGTCTTTGTGGGCACTGAATTGAATGCAAAAGATGAATGCTTTTGGGACTGGCAAGGAACCAGCTTTGGGGGAGGAGGCAGGTCACCTGGACAATTCCCAGGAAAAGGACAGAGCCTCAGGGTCTCCTAGGGACAACTCCTGAAAGTTTAAGGTTCTGCAACTTAGAAACTGAAGCCTACAACCATTAGAAGGTCACAGATCATTTGAGAGTAGCAAAAGCAAGTTGACACACCCTGATATCTGCCCAGGGGATAAGCACACACCTGGGTAATAGATTTAAGTCTTCTTAAAACACAAATTACTTTCCTCAATTATGCTCCAGAGGCCAGAACCCACAGGCTGAGAGAGCCACAGGTGGCATGGTGGCTTATTCCCAAAGAGCTGCTCTTGGATTTCGACAGCCCACATTACCCAGACAATTAGACTAAGAAAACGACACTGGAGCCTTTCTAATTTTATGGTCCAGAGAGAGAAGGCAGGAAAGGCTGATGGAAGAGCAGCACGGCCTCCCTGCCCACACACCCTGCTCCTTCTGGCTGCACAGCTACAAAATCATGGCTACATTTTCAAAAAGAACTCGGTGGTGATGTTTGTTTTGTTGTGTGTGTGTGTTTTTTTTTTAATGGAGTCAGCTGAAGAGGAAAAGAAGCGTTTGGAATTTTAAACTAAAGCGTTTCAAAATGTTGGTTTATCATTCAACCTCAAAAGAGGAGATACAGAAGTGAAACAAAATCTCTGTCACTCCCTTGTAACATTCTTCCCCCTCCGCCTCCAACAAAGCAAAGCAGCCCTGAGCTCCACTTTATCACTTTTTTTTTCTTTTCTTTCCTCTTCCCCTTTGGCTTAAAAAGATCCCACAGGAGAAGCTGACATGAAATAATCACAGATTCTCACATTTTATCTTTTTCCACTCCCCCCCCCTCTCGATTAAAGAGCATTTAGAAGCCAGACGAGCCAAAGAAACAACCAGCACGGTCAGCACAAAAAGGCAACCAGCAAATAAAAACATACTGAGCATCAACCAGAAAAAAAAAAAAAGCCAAAATAAAAGTTTAAAAGTGAAGTTTTCCCGCAGAAGAAAAACTTCAGGAAAAAAAAAAAAAAAAAGTTCTTCCGCTTAAGAAAAAAATTGAAAGGTCTTTCTTTCATAAAGAGGAGGGGGGGAAAAAACCACCCCAAGTAAGTCAGCACGAGTGTCTCATTCTCCAGCTTGAGAGGAGAAGCCGGAGCTGAGGAGCCGGGGGCAGCTGACAGGGCTGGCTCCGCCACCCCTCCTGCCCAGCACGGCAACCCCGGCGGCTGCTGGTGGGGCCACAAAGAACCTGCCCGACAGCGGATCCAGCTGCAGGAAAGAAAAACAAACAACAACAACAAGAAGGGCCGGTGCGTCCGCAGCTGCTCGAGGCCCCTGCTGCGGGCTTGGCCACGGGGACCGGCGGGGAAAGGGGGAACAAGGTTGGGGGGACACAAGGTGGGGGGGGGACACAAGGTGGGGGGCGACGACGACATGGGGGGGGGGACACAAGGGCCAGCGTCACCCTGCAGGAGCCCCAGCCTGCTCCTGAGGGCAGCCAAAAGGCCCAACAAAGCCAGGACCCCCCCGCTCCCGCCCTGCTGGCAGCGCCCATTAATCCCTCCCCTCGCCCCGCGCTCCCGCACCAACACACCGAGCAGCCCCGAGCAGCGTCCCCGGCTCGGCACCCCGGGCTGAGGGGGCTCGGCACCCCGGCCCGTCCCCCCGAGCGGCCCCTGCCCTGCCCCGGGCCCCGCTCAGCGCTGCCCATCGCCCCCGGGGGCTTGAACCGGAGCGTCACCGACCGGCCCCGCACCAGCGGCCCCCACCGCCTCCCGCCCCTGCCCGCGGCGGGCGGGGAGCGGGGCCCGGGCGGGGAGCGGGGCCCGGGCGGCGCCTCCCCCGGTGCGGCGGGCGGGGCCGGGCGAGCCCCGCGCTTACCTGAGGGAGGGAGGGAGGGAGGGAGGGAGGGAGGGAGGGAGCGGGCGGCGGCGGCGCGGGCGGGCGCTGCTCCCGGCCCCTTCCGGCGCGCGCGGGGGCGGCGGCCGCTCTTAAAGCGGCAGCGGTGCGGGGCGGTGCGGGGCGGTGCGGGGCCGAGCTGCGGCAACGCGGGGCGGAGGGCGGGAGCCGCGGCGGGGCGGCCCGTGGGCAGCGCCGTGTCCCCTGTGCCTCTGCCCCACCATGTCCCCCTGTGCCACCATGTCCCCCTGTGCCACCATGTCCCCTGTGCCTCTGCTTCATCATGGCCCCCTGCCCCACCATGTCCCCCTGTGCCTCTGCCCCATCATGGCCCCCTGTGCCACCATGGCCCCCTGTGCCTCAGGGCTGTTCCCCCGTGTCCCCTGTGCCTCTGCCCCGCCACGGTGCCTGTGCCACCATGTCCCCCTGTGCCCTCTATGTGCTTCAGGGCCCTGCCATGTCCCCTTGTCCCCCTGTGCCTCAGGGCTGCTCCCCCATGTCTCCTGTGCCACAGGGCCCCGCCATGTCCCCCTGTGCCTCAGGCTGCCGTGTCCCGCAGGTACCTCAGGGCCCCGCCATGTCCCCGTTTGCCCCGGGGCTGAGTCACGGGCCTGTGTCCCGCCGGCCCCTCGGGGCTGAGCCGTGTCCCCACATGCCTGGCAGCCCTGCTGCGTCCTCCTGTGCCCCAGGATCCCGCCACGGGGCTGAGCTGTGTCCCCACGTACCGCGGGGCTGAGCTGTGTCCCCACGTACCACGGGGCTCCACCGTGGCCCCAGGTGACCCCACACGCCTCAGGCCCACCCTGTGTCCCCATCTCCCCCCAGTGCACCTCATGGCCCTGACGTATTCCCAAGGCACCTGGTGTGCCTTAGGGCCCTGCCATGTTCTCCTGTCGCTCTGTGTTCCTCAGGTCATCACCATGTTCCCGGGCCACCGCTGCGTCCCCCTTGCTCCCCAGTCACTGCCAGTGACCCCAGGTCCCTGCCGAACCCCCTGGGCTCCCATCGCCACAGCGGTCCCAGCGGGTTCCTCCCTGCCACCCCAGCATCTGGGCACTGGTGTTGCTGGGCCACTGGCTGCCACGTGCTGGGACACAGAGAGGCTCAGGGACAACGGCCTCTCCCACACCTGACTCTTTTTAACAGGCTTGACACAGTTTCGTCTGCTTTTTGGGATAATGTCAGTGGAGATGAGTTCTTCCCTGGGGTCGTCCATACGGCCACAGACATAGGGCTACAAACAAGCCAAAGCAAGAAAAGGCAAGTGGGAAACTCTCTGGAGCAGGAGGAAAGAAAGGAGGGAAAACGCTGGTTGAGGGAAAGGTTTGTTCAGAGGAGATTTTCAATGCACCAGGTGAAAATATAGCCAGAGTGTTAGACTAGTGGCCAGCTGGACAGACCTACCCAGTCTCTGGGTGCAGAGTAGATGGACATTTGGAAGATACTGCTTAAGAGCAAATGATAGAACGTTGCTCTGCTCCAGAAAGCAGGAATGCTTGGTGTTGGCTAATCCTGTCGTCCTTACAATCAATCTTTCTGTCTCCTGTGAAGAATTTTTGCTCATATTTTGCAGTGTGAGCAAACATAAATGAGTTTTCGATTTCATGTCTTTATGGTCTGTTGAGTGGTTCTTTTGTGCTGTGAGGCAAGGAGAGGTACAGCCCCTGGTATGTCTTCAGTAAATTGCTCGTTGCTTTATTGATTTCTTATCATTTCTCCTCATTTGTGTCTTCTAAGTCTTATTTAGAGTAATCTTTTCAGGGTCCCCTTTTCCAGACATCCAGCTGTGCAATGGAGCCATGCAACACGTCATACCTAAGTGAGGCAGTGCAACAACAACAAAATATTCCATATTTTCTCCATTGCACTCCTGAGACACCATCGGCCCCACTTTGAGTGAGGCAGAGGGCGAAGAATGCTCCTGTGAAAGCAGCTGTGTTTACAATTCCCATGACACACCTCCGCAGGGAGCAGCACCCCTGCCCCTTGTGTTGGTGGAGAGTCGAGGAGCTGCAGCAGAGTTTGCTGCTCTGGTGCAGGAGAGCAGATTTCTGCTAGTGAGGTTATGAACGGCCTTCTTGTGGCTGCCTGGGAAAACATACTGGGCAGCCCTGTGTGTGCTCTGGCTGAGCGTGGGGCTGGGAGGTCAAAAGGGTGTTCCTGTTTCATCAAGGAAATGTGGCAAGAGGTTTCCCTTTAGGAGTATCTTTGGAGTGTGCCTGCTCCTGTAGGACACATCCATAGTACTAAATGAAGCAGCTCCTGGGGACACTGCTGGGTACAAGAATGTCATCATGTGTCACTACAAACTGCCAGGACAGTCCTTGGCCAAGGCTTGGGGTAGAGAATCCATCATGTTCCCCAGGGGCCGTTCCCAGGCAGGAAACATGGTGGGAATGTCCCAGGGGCTGCTCCCAGGACACATCAGGATGCTGTGTGCCCAGAGATTTTACCAGCAGGGATGTGCCCGGGAGCAAAGGACTCTGTACCCAGCAACAGGGCCAGGGGACTTTGGGACAGAAGGATGGAGGGGCTGAGATGAACCAAGGAAACTTGGATAAGGAAAGAGGTTGGACTGAGGCATGAGAAAAGAAGGGGCTGGGGCTGTATCATGGATCTGGAAAGCTCTGAAGTGGGCTGAGCATAGAACTGGGAGCTCTGGGAGAGGAAGGAAGGACTCCAGGTGAGGGTGGAGGCCTCTGGGGCAACAGAGCTGGGGTGCAAGGGGCTCCCCCCATGGAAATGGCAGCTACTAGCAGGAGTCACAAGCCCTGAGCAAGGCTGGAAATACAAGTGCAGGACTGGGCCTTGACATGTCCCTGCTACAGAGCCTGTCTGGATATGCTGCTCCTCTGCAGTTCAGCACAGACATGTTCTCCCTCCAGGGCACCACAGGGCTCCCAAAGCCATCCTGCCAGGCTGCCCCATCCCCAGTGAGCTCAGGTGGAGCTGGAGCACCTGCCTCTGGTGATGCACACACCTGGGAGTAGCTACAACAGGTATGGGTGAGGGTTGGATGTGTGACAGCGCTCAGGGCACCCTGCCCTGGAGCAGGGATGTGTGCTCCCAGCAGTGTCCTTCACTCCTGCCCGTGGCCAGAGCTGCTCTTGTCCACGTTACATCCTGCCAAAAGCAAACAGGAATGACAGGAGTAGGGGGCTGAGTATGGCAGGAAACACTGGACTTCATGCAACAGGCTGTGATGGTCTGGTTTGTGCTTAGCTCATCCAAGCCACCAGGTCTGAAATGGATCTTCGGTGGTTGCACTGGTTTCAGCTGTCACTGTCTGGCTTGGATGTTGGTCGATGGTGGCCTCTGTAGCTCCGGCAGTACCACACACCTCAGCTTGCTGTCCCCATGCCACGTGCAACAAGAAAACTCACCCTTTAAGACTCAGGGATGAGTTATTTTGTATTGAAGGCATCTCCAGATAGATTTTGCTGGCCCAGTTCGTTCTGACAGATCCTGTTCCCCCCACACCAGCTCTCTGCAGGGCACTGCCAGCACCCCCAGCAGTTCCCGGGGCAGGTCCCATTGGGGTTTCAGGTCTGGGTGTCTGAGAACTGCAGGGCACTGGCTCCTTGGGTCCTGCTCAGATCCCGTCTCTGCTGCCCTCTCCTGATGCCTCTGGGACACGCTGGGCTGTGGGAAAGCCCTTCACCGCCGAGCTCACAACCACCTAGGAAAAATGTCACCACCACCATTGTTAGACCTTTTTCTTTCCAGCGATCTTGGCAGTTTCACAAAACTCTGCGTTCGGTTATTGCTTGTGATTGCAGGTCTGCCCCTGCCTACACAAGGGGTGTGGGGACCCTCTGAAGGTCCTATCCTGGACCACCACTCACACAAGACATGTCCCAGCTGCTCCTTAGGCCAGAGGGTTCCATGGCAGTTCATGGGCAGATTGCTTGTGTTGTTCAGTAGAAATTAAGTAGCTGAATTCTGTTAGTGATTCAGCTTTTTTCACTTTTTGGAGATAAGCAGCTCTCTGTAATTCTGGGGGCTGCAGCTGCCTGGTCTCCTCAGTTTGGGCCCGTAGTGCCACACTTGGCTTTTCCACACCTCTCCTGCAGTCACTGCATGTGTGATCCAGCTTCCTTCCATCCCTGGGTCACACCCAGCTGCTTCAGGTCACTATAAAGCAGTTGAGTTCTGCTCTTATCAGGGCCAGAGGAACTCATTGCTGTTGTTGTGAGCAGTCTTGCTTCCTGAGACACATGGCTGAGCAGCAGCTGGCTGGCATGACGTGGAAAAGATCTGAATTAAGTCCTAAGCAAGTGAAAGAGGCCAAGGAGGTGGTGAGGTCTCCATGCTTGGAGATTTTAAAAGTTGGGTTGGACACAGCCCTGAGCAACCTGGCCAAAGCTTGAAGTTGCTGTGCAGAGTGGAAGGTCAGACTGGAGACCTGAAGGGCAAAGCTGGGGACTGCAAAGGCACAATGTGGCCTTTTGGGACTGACCCTCATGGGAAGGAGCTCTGATACATGAGGTACGTGAGCACAGAGCACGGGCCATGGCTTGGGGGAGGTTTTCCAAGTGTCCTTTCCCCAGGCACGTTCTTCACAGAGTGCTGGGCTGGGGAAATCCCGGGCAAAGTTACTCAGACTCCTCAGGATGCCTAAATTAGGACAGCTGGATTCCAGCCTCAGGGGCTGGCTGGTAAGACAGCCCAGGAAATCCAATAAGATCAAAAGATCATCCACTGAATATCCTGGACTGTGTGTTTCCCGTAAGGAGCCATGAGTGGCTCTGTGCAATAAGCCCCATGGCTGGACAAGGAGCAGATGCAGGTCCTGAGCCAGATGTCTTCATTCCTGACTCGTGCAGCCTGCTCGTGTCTGGGAGGCAGCAGCTCCACTCCCAGCACCTTGCCATGTAGCCCCCAGACACCATCGCCTTCCCTCTCTTCAACAACACCTACAGACACACTGCCCTGCACCAGTGGCAAATCCCATCTTTCATGCACAGAATCACCAAGTGCTGCTGATCTCCAGAAACCCCCTGAGATACATAGAAATGGCAGAAGCACTGGGCAGCAGGGACCACTGCTGATGTCTAGTTCAGCCTCCCCCTTGACCAACCCTCCTTCCCAGCCTGTCCCATGGTTTCCTTTAGGGGCCTCCCAGCTTTTTCCCAAGAAGATATCTTAGCCCAGTGCTGTGGTGTGTCCCATCCCATGCCTGACCAAGGTCTGTGAACCCTCTCCTCGTGCTGGGCACCAGGGTCCTGGTGTCCAGGTCCTGCTGTGGCCCTGACCCCGCTATTCTTGCTGGTTGGACAGTTTTATTTCCCCAGGACAGTCAGCACTTTCCAGCATGCAGCAGAGCAGCAAACATTCATTTTAAAACCATCTCAGATGAAACATGTAGTGAAAGTCTGATCTTAGCAGTTTTATTCTTACAGTGCTACAGGGGAAGGAAAGAGGAGAAGGTCTTTGCAGTGTCTTCAGTTCAAAACCTGAGTTGCTTTCTTCTAATTTCTGAGAACTGACAGTAAATTACAACATGCAAACGGAGGCACTGAGAAAGGTTATGCAACAGTGACAGGTAGGTTAGCACAGTACAAACCCGAGCCAAGAGAGCAAATCTAATTCCTGCAGCTTTTTGTTCCAGCTCTTGGAAACCCTGATCTCTCATCACAGTCACAAATGAATCAGCACAGCTCTTGCTGCAGCCCTGGGCTTTCTTCAGTGCTTCTTCTGGCTGCTCCTGGCCCCATGTCACCCTGCAGAGTCCTCGTGTCCCCTCAGAGGGGTGCAGGAGTTCACAGGCCACCTCTGCTGCTGATGGTGCTCCAGCAGCTGATGTCCAAGAGCAGGAGGAGGAGGACAGCTGCTCACACAGTTCAGTGCTCTGCACGGGAGAAGCTGGTCAAGCACTGCCTGCAGGAGGCCTGGGGTTGTCTCCTTGCGGGTTGTGGCACATCTGCCGTGGTTTGCACGAGGGGCTGGTGCTCATCAGCTGATGAGACAACGATTGCCAGGGTCTCAGACACAGCTGTGCCTTCTCTGGAGCTGTTCCCTGCAGCCCCGAGCTGTGCAGCCAGCAGGGCTGCTGGAGCACAGGGCAGCTGCTCTCCAGGGCTGCCTCCCCCAGCCGCTCTCTCCTGCTCAGGAGTCTCAGTTAGGACCTGCATGAGGATCATGCCAGCAAAGAAAAGCAGCCACCGCTTGACTAGGTCTTTCTCCTGACGTGGCAAATATCTTCTCACCTGGGCTGGGTACAGCACCTTCCTGGCTTTCCTGGTTCTCTTGGTTGGAAGGCCTGGAGATCTCCCGACAGATCCGACAGCAAACATCGGCCCGGGCAGACTTTCTGAATTGTTTTTCAGCAGGTCTGTGCTGGAGAAAAGATTGTCTCCAGTGTGAGAGAGCATGTCCTCAGCAGCCTGCTGGGGTAGCTCTGAAAGCTGGGAGAACTCTATGGAAACAGCTCCTTGCTCGGAGGTGCTTTTCATTCAAAAAGCAGGCTGATCAAATCATACTAAGAAATATTAGCAGTAACAACAGCAATTTTATTCATTCTCCTTACAGCAAAAACTGCAGAACCCCAGAGCTGAACTCTTGGAGTGATTTATGCATCTTTCTGGGCAGCTCTTCTTTGATTTCTCTCTCTACTCCTACCTGTGCTATAAATACTTGCTTCGATGAGTGAAGTTGTGCTGGGAGGAGCTCGGCTGACTCACAAACGGCTCTGGAATGTCTCTACCCCCAGCACCAATTATCTGCCCACAGGCACTGGCTGCTAACAGGAGTGTAAGACCATGCTCCAACTTTTCTCCTCCCCACTTCTGTTCTCTTTTGTTAGAGCTGTCTATCACAAGACTTTGCCTCCGGACATTTCAGTGCTTTTGAGAGTGTATCCTTCATTAAAATTCACCCTCTCTGCCACACAGAACAGAAATGGGGGCTGAGGACACAGGCATCCTCTCACCCTCCTCCCCTGCCTTCCCATCCCATCTGCCAGTATCTCTGGCCTTGAGCTGGAGGTGGGAGACCCCAGTTTCTGACACTCTGCAATCTCAGCACTTATGCCCCAGAAAACCAGCAAGCTCAGCACTTGCTCTGGCAAGCTCAATCTCAGATATGCCCAGAAAAGGAAAAAAAAGCAACACTCACGTTCAAATTCTTTGTGTCTTATGATGACTAAACAGAGCCTGAAAGGGCTGAGTGCCCACAAACCTGCTGAAGGCATCTCCAGCTTTCTGGGATCTGTGTCACGGACTTAGAAGATTTAGCTGCAAATTCCATGTATTTTTGTCAATATGGGGCAGCTCACCCCCCCACCCAGCAGCTGGGAGGGAGAGATGGACTTCTGTAAAAAGGCCTTGGCCAACCAGCTCTGGATGGCTAATGTAAAATCAAATATCACCTGTTATCTCCTAAGTCTTCTCAGGCAGACTTCATCAACTACAAAGCAGCAAAGGGCAAAAATTAAATTTTAGAACTATTCTTTGACCTCTCCTCCTGCCCTTTGGGCTCCATAACTGTCAATTCTTGGAAGAAAAAGATTGTGTTGGCTTTAAGTCACGAGGCATCCAAGTACTTTCAGCACTGTGAATCACCATCATGTCACCTGCTGTCATGACCTGAAATCTCTCAGCCATCAGGCTTATCCCCCTGGAAACTTAAGTCTTGTGCAAAACCCAAAATGTAGCTACTAACACAGTGACTATGATACAAGGAGTCCCCACTTCTAGGTATGTACCACCCAGCACCTCCAAGGTCGTCAGTTCCATGTGGCAACACTGCTTGTGGCTTTTGCAATCCTCCCTCATCCCCATTTCAACCAAGCTTCACCTCAAGACACTCCCTGCTGAAAAACACCTTCCTCAGGGCAGTCCCTTACGCTGCCCAGGTGGGTGTTTAAACCTGAGCCACAACCAGGGCTTGAAGACACAACTTCAGAGGTGTTTGGTCATCTTCTATCCCCCCCCTACAAGGCTAAGTCCAGAAGAGGGTTGGGAAACCAACTGCTGCTTCCAAAATCATTGGCAACACATGGCAACTCGTAAAATGTCAGGGATTGGGTCAGTTGGCCACCTTAGCCACCAGAAGCTGGTCAGAGTGGGGTAGAATGGCTTGTCCCTCCACTCTGATGGCTGAAGCTGTGCTGGGTGGCAATGTCCTCCCTGCCAGGCACCCACCTCCCACGGCTGCTTCAGGCAGCTCTTAAATCACACACGAGGGCTGTGAAAGCAGCACATGATAGGAGAGTAATTTCAGGTGGGTTGGTGTTGCTGGATCCTGTGAGCCCCCAGGCCCACCCTGGTCCCAGCACACAAATGAGTCAGGCTGGGGATTAGTAACAAATCCTCCCCCTTGCAGGCCATGGGGCTCAGGGCAGCTTGGCCCTGCTCAGAGGAGAAAGTGCCCCCCACACACAGGCACTGCCCACGTGGACACCAGATGTGTTGGATGTTGAGTGAATGGTGGATGCTGAAGGCCAAAAATCAAACATTCAGCTGTTCCCTTTCCTCCAACCAGGATCATATCCAAGGAGAGGGACAGAAAAATCAGGTTGCTGGGGCATGTCCAGAGAAGGGCAACAGGGCTGGGGAAGGGGCTGGAGCACAAGTCTGAGCTGAGAGAGCTGGGGGTGTCCAACCTGGAGACAAGGAGCTGAGGGGAGACCTGCTGGCTCTGCAGCTGCCTGAGAGGAGGTTGGAGCCAGGGGGGTTGGTCTCTGCTCCCCAGGAACAAGTGATAGAACAAGAGGAAATGGCCTCAAGTTGTGCCAGGGGAGGTTTAGATTGGATCTTGGGAGGAACTTCTTCCCTTAAAGGGTTGTCAGGCCCTAGCACAGGCTGCCCAGGACAGGGGTGGAGTCCCCATCCCTTAGAGGTGTTAAAAAACCATGTGGATGTGGCCCACTGGGACAGGGTTTAGTGGGCACGGTGGTGTTGGGTTGGCAGTTGGACTCGATGATCTTAGAGGTCTTTTCCAACCAAAAATGATTCTATGAATTTACCATCTTCCAGCTGTCCCGTGAGCTGTGTTGGCCTCAGTGCAGTTAGCAAGTAGCTCCCCTTGGACAGGATCTCAGCCTGCCCAGAAATGGACTCCAGCCCTGGCACCAGTGGCCTTAATCACACAGAGGTTTCTCAGCCAAGTTCCACCTAACCCATCTCATTGGATTGCCCAACACCCAGCTGTAGGGAGGCAAATAATAACCCAGCTTCACAAGGAGCCCTAGGAAGAGGGGTCTCTACCTGTAGGGACAAATCTGGTTCTCACTGGCAATCATTGTTACCCATTAGCTTATTGTCATGTGAGTATTACACAGGGATGTATTTATAACTCCCAGGTGAGCTTGTCCGAGCAGGTCACTGGATCCTCCTCAAGTGTAAAGAACTATGATGAATCAGCACTGCAAGAAGCAGATTCTTCTGCCCACCAGGTGCAAGCAGAGGGAAAACAATTTCTGTTGAGCTGGATCCAACAAACTGAATTTCATCAGCCCCCTCTAGCCCAGAGACTTCAGTGCATTTCACCAATGGATCACTGAGGCTAAAAAACTGAGCCTTGGATGCAGCAGCATTCAGAGGTGGAGGTGCTGGATCTTTGGCCTAAGGGTGCAACCTGAAGGGCCTTGGCATGGGCCATGGGAGTAAAAGAACCAGCATGGAGTGGCTTTTGCAGCTGAAGATGAGAGAGGCCACAGCACTGACGGGGCTGAGGACGCTGGGTCGCGTCAGGACGTGGTGCTCTGCAACACTCAGTACCTGCTCTGACCTCCAGGCATCCCAGAACCCCCGTGCAGTTTGTGCTGAAGTCTGCAGGGAGGGGCAGAAAGGCTCATGACATCATCTGAAATAGCTGGAGCAAACCCAAGGCTCACAAGCCCTTTTCCACCCTGCAGAGAGAAGCAACAGCCTTGAGGCCAAGGACCAGCTTATGCTCAAAGCAAATGTCAGAGCTGACTTTCCAAGGCCCAGCAGCAGCCAGGGAGATGGCAGGACCTGCTCGAAGGCAAAGCAAGCCTGGGACTCAGAAACCTTGATCCCACACATGAAGTCATCTCAGGAAGAGCTGGGAAGTTTGCTGTGACATAGCAGAAGCAGCATGCAAGAGCCATGCCAAGTGGTGCCAGCTAAGAGGGGTATGTCAGTCTCCAGTTAAAGCCTTGGAAAAGCTACTGGGAAACTGAGAGCCGAGTTGTGAAACTGTGGAAGCAGGAGAGGGCTGGGTGGGAGCAGCACCAGACTCCCTGACTTCAGAGAATTGTGTCTGCAGCTCCTCTTGTACCTGCACACAGCTGGTGTTGGGCAGCTGAGGTCTGGAAGGAAACAGGGCAGCAGGATGGTGGGGTGGGATGCACCAGTGGGAGCTCCATCAGTGGGAGCTCCATCAGTGGGAGCCTCCAGCATCCCAGGGCACAGAGCTGCAAGGGGCTGGAATAACCTGGGGGCTACACAGGTACCCCCTGGCCCTGGGGGTCTGACCCTGCCCTGGGAGCCCAGAGCATGAGCCAGGCCTGAGGAAAGGTTTTCCAAGCAGTCTTTTCCCAGGCCTGTATCCCCAGGCAGGGTCTTTTCCAGCAGGCAGGGTTGGGGAAGTCCCAGGAAGGCTTACTCAGACTTCCTCAGGATGCTGAAATCAGGGCAGGTGAATCACAGCCCAAGGGATCAGTTGATAAAACAGCCCAGGAAGAACAAAGTGCCAGTGAACTCAAAACAGCATCCACAGAAGATCCTGGGCTGTGTGCATCCTGCACCGAGCTGTGAGGGGCTCTTTGCAGTGATCTCCAGAGCTGGGGCAGAGCAGCTGATGCCAAGTCCCACACTGCAGAGATCTCCCACACAGTGACCTGCAGAGCAACCAACCAGCTCCACACCTGTAGCTTCCTGGAGGTGGCTACAAGTCCTTTGAGGTAGCTCTAGACATAGATCCTAAAATCATAGCCAATATCTATTAAACCCTAAATTAATATCTAATATTGTGGTGGTTTGGCTTGGCAGGCTTTTTGGTGGTGGTGAAGAGTCCCCAGAGGTGGCTTTTGTAAGAAGCTACTAAAAGCTCCCCCAGCTCAAGTGGCCAAGGCATTAGACACATAATAGATGTGCCTCCACAATGAACATGTGAAGGAACTGATGGAAGACCTGAGAGAGCAAGGAAGAAGAGCTGAGCTGGAGAGGAGAGAGCAGTGCCAGAGTGGAGAACCTGAGGTTGGTGAGGAAGGAGAGGCAGAAGGTGCCCAAGCAGAAGTTTCCCTGCAGCCCGTGGGGAGATGGCAGCTGTGCCCCTGCACTTGTGGAGGAACATGGTGGGACATTCCCTGGAGGCACCAGGAGGGGTGAATGTGGATTTGTAGCCTGTGGACTTGGAACTGCAGCTGTGGAAGCCCCCAGGCCAGGGGAGGTGCCTGTTCCCAAAGCAGGGCAGGACTGTCAGGAATCCTTCTCCCTGAGGAGGAAGGAGCAGCAGGAACCACCAGCCTGGGAACTGACTCTAAACCCCATCCCCACCCCCTGTGCTGGGGTGAAGGAGGGAAAGAAATGGGGAGCAAAGTGATTTGAGCCCAGGAATAAGGGAGAGGTGGGGTAACGTGTGAGCCCTGCTCTGGTGTCTGTGTCCTGTGGGCACCAATTAGTGTGAAATTAAATTACTGGTTTTCCCCAAATTGAGTCTGTTTTGCCCAGGATTGTAGATGGTGAGTGGGTGAACCCTCCTTGTTCTTGTCTCAACCCACAAGCTTCTCCTTGGCCTTTGTCCTCCCCATCCCACGGTGTAGGGGGGTGAGGGGGCGTGAGTGGCCACGTGGCTGCTTCTTTGTCATGTCAGACCCAAACCAGGACATACCTGTTAATAAACTGAATCAATAAGGGAAGTGTCAAAGGGAAGTAGTCAGGGTTCTAGGTTAGTTCAGTTATATGATTATCTCTCCTGCATACTCTAGTTTCAGTTCTGACTGATTCCTTTGTCCTCTCACCCACCCCACCCAGGGAAACCATCCGTCTGGATCTCACAGCACCTCCCAGGTTTTCAGGTGCAGGTGTCTGAAACCTCACAGCTAAATCCAAGTATTTTGAGTAATTGAAACAAATCCATTCCAGAGGAAAAATGTTACCCTGGTGAGATCTCTGCGAGTAAGCACTGCAAGGAAGGCCAGCTGTGTGCTGGGCAGGAGAAAGCTACAGCTGCACCCTTGACAGCACCAGGGGGTGACAGAAGACAGGCACCCTCGTGAGACCCCTCAGCTCTGGCTGACCCATCCTCCTCTGTCCCCAGGCTCAGCAGCAGCAATTCCACAGCCACTCTAATCAACCCGTTTCAGGGCTCCACTTCTGCAGCAGTTTTCCTGAAGCTGAACCTAAATCTCACTCCCCAGAGCCAGCTCCACACCCTGCCCCAGGAAGGGCTGAGCCAGCCCAGCACCACCACCTCCCTCCTGCCAGTCTTTTGCATATTTGAAAACCTCTTATCATGCTTCACCTGAAACTTCCCCGGGCTGCACGAACCCCCCTGGCTGGCTCTTGCAGGAGGGGGGGCTGGTGCAGGTGGGCACCCCGGGCTCCCTCCCCAGCAGGGTGCCCAAATAAGGCCAGAGCGGCACCGCGCGCAGCCCCGCATGACTTCATCCCTCGTACATGCAACACACCTATCCACACATTGCAATGGGACTGCTGCCTCTCACAGCCCCGTGGGATTGTTCCTCGTGCAGAACATGAGCGCTGTGATCCCCCCCCCAGGCTTGTTTTCCTTCCAGCCCTTCAGCCTCCCAGTCCTGGAACGTGTGTTTGCCCAGTCCCACCCCCTGCAGCTCCTTCTTCCAGACCTTTCCTCCAGTTTATGCTGCTGGTTCCCAAGCCTGGCTTCTGCACACTTCCCAGCTCCCCATCCCTTCCAAATTCAATGGGCAAACTCCCACCTCCGTCCTCCCCACCATTTGGGGAATATTGAATTTCCCCAGCTCTGGAAAACTCTTTCCAGTTCATCCCAGTAACTATTAACAGCCCTTATTTTAATATCCTGTCAGAGGATGAAATTACAGTCCCCATGTAACTTGAAAATGCTGGATGTTATTTCTCCCATCTCTTCTACACCCACAAGTAATGGATTTGCTCTGGTGTGTGCCTGTAGCTTCCTCCTCCTTTCAAGGGAGGAGGTGCTTTTCTTCCCTTCACCTCTTCAGAGACTCACCCCATCTCCCTGTGGTCTGAGAAGCCACTGCAGAGAGTTCCCTCTGCACCCTGGGATGAACTGCACAGTTCCCAGCTATTGGGAAAGCTCTAACTTACCCCTGCTGCCCTTGCTCTTTTCTCCCCTGCTGCAGCCCATGATCTTCCCCTGCCATCACTGATCTTAAGATTTGCCTTCCTGGTTGCACCTCATCTGCTCAGTGAAGGTCATGGGAGATGGAAAGAACACAACAAAGCACTTCACTTTGGAGGGTTCAGCAGCAGCTTCCTCGCCCTGTAAGGAGATATCATCAGTGTACATGGAGATGGGCCCATGGTCACCCCTGCACATGCTGCCTGGATTTGCATCTGCCTGCAAACACTGCTCAGGTGCCCTGGACCCATGTCGTGCATCCTCTGCGAGTCCTGGTACAGCCTTCATGGCCAGAGAGGACAAGGTCCTGCCACAGGGCACCCTGCAGCAGGAGCAGCTCCAGCAGCACTTGGGGCCCAGGCAAGCCCAGCAAGGCTGGCACGATGCTGGGGTGTGGAACAGAGCAGCTCTGGGCCAGAACTGTGCCAGCACTGGAGCATCTTCCCGCAGCAGAAAGAAATCCCAGGCCTCACAGCCAGGCTGGCCGTTCCAGCCCTTTCTGGAGGTGGCTCTGGACAGGCTCACCTTGATTAATGGAGACAGCTGGAATTAGCTCCTTTTTAGGAACACTTGAATGCAAACCTCATTTCCTGGAGGCAGCTGAAGTTGGCCAGAGCTCATGCAGGACGTTTGCGTGCACCTGCCTGCAGCAGGGGCTGCATGATGTTCATGGTGTGGGATATAGTTCTCCTGGCCAGCTGGGCTCAGCTGCCCTGAGTTTTGCTCCTCTGAGCTTCAGCACCTGGCTCACTCAGACCTGCTGGATCCCTCTGGAAAACCCCACACCATGGCTGGCCACCAGCTGAACCAAAGCGTCCTCGGCTGCGGTCTCTGACAGAACAGGGTTCTCAAGCACTGCAGCTCCCCTGAGCAGACCATCGACTATAGTTCTGTCCCAGGGAAACCAGGACAACCACATCCATGGGGAAACACAGGACGTGCCCCATGTTTCCCTCTGGATTCCAGTCCAACCTGGATGGCACAGGGCAGGCAGGGGCAGGGCTGCAGCAGCATGCTGGGCTGCACACCCACCTGGGGACACCCCCACCAACACCTTCCCCAGCCAGGCTGGTCCTTTCCCTGGGCAGCTCCAACAACAGGTGCTTTGAAAGGGAAGGGGGTGCAGGTGTTGGGAACCTCAGGTCACCCAGCTCAGGGGGGCTCTCCTGGTGCCACGGGAGGGTTTGGCCAGCACAGGTCAGGCCCTGGCCACAGCTGGCACTAAAGGGAGGAATGCCACCTTCCACTCTAGCTTTGGACACCCATGGGGAGGTGACAGGGTTCTCTTCAGTGTTCAGCATCAGCTGCCCCCTTGGCCTGATGGCCTTTCTAGGCCCCCCACACCAAGATGGCCCCAGCAAGAGCAGGGCTGCCCCTGCAGGGAGGAGGGAGTTAGAGGCATCCCAGGTCCAGCAGAGCCCATGCCACAGTACCTGCATGGAAGAGCAGGCAGGTCCAGCCAAGAGTCCAGAGCAACCCAGAAGTCCAGATCCAGCAACACCATGGGAGTGAGATGGGTCCAGTGTGAAGCCAAGAAGAGAAGCCACAGATCAGGGCCACATCCACAAATGGCCAGGTAGGTCCATGGTGATGGTGCAAGAAAAAAATATCAGGCTACAGGCTGGGGTCTGTGGATCAGCAGGGACTGTGGGCCAGGCACAGATGAGGAAAACTGGACACCAGCTCCTCCAACACAGCTCCCACAGGCACTGATGCCTCCAGCTGAGCTTAAATAGGATTTCTGAGCATGCTTAGAAAATTCTTCCCCCGCAGGGAAAGGTCCTGGGTGTCAGGAGCTGCCAGGTGAGCCTGATGTGGGGAAGATTAATAATTAGGGCCTTCAGAGCTGGAGATAATTGGTGCACCTTCTGTATTGGGAGGTATCTGTATCTGGAGGAGGCTCAGCTGCTCTGTCCCAGATATGAGAAGACAAGTGATGGGAACATAGTTCATCATGAGACCCAAGACCAAAGTGGTCACAAATTGTTCACAAATATGGCCACAAATTCTACGAAGCATCATTTCCTACTGCCTGGTGCCCCCCTCTAGCAGTGCTGTGCTCCCGTGGGCACCACCAGCACAGCCCCACTGCCCCCTCTCCAGAGTCACTCTGCTCTTTCCCCAGGTCAACACAGAAAGAGCATCTGGCCCCAGCACCCCTCTGGCTTTGGGATGCTGTTGTGGGGTGCAGAGAACCTGCTGGTGTCCCCGTCAGCCCCCACCCACCCGTGACACTCACCCCAGTGCTGCTTCCCTGGTGGAACCGGCCCGAGGCAGAAGGTGGTGCCATGGCCACACTGGGGTGGGAGCTCCAAGCAGGACAGGATGGTGTTCCTGACTCAGGAAGAGCTCTTGCCAACCAAGGAAGCCTCCCCAGTGCCACCTGCAGCCACCTCGACAGCAGGTCCCACACCCCAGGCAACCCCATTCACCTGGGACCCAGAGGGGCTGGGGGAAGGCACAGGACACGTGCAGCCCCAGCAGTTCTTTCCACCCCTGGCAGTATCTCCTGCAAGGTCCTGTGCCTGGAGCTTTCGATTCCAAAGCAGTTATGAAGAGCAAGGAAGGGCTGAAGGGACCCCTTAGAGATGGGTGAGGCTATGGGGGGTACCCTCTGCCGTCCCCCTGCTCTGTTGGGTGTTGAGCCCACTCCTGAGGGCACGGAGGGAAGAGCTGGCAACAGGAGGGTGGCCCAACCTGGTGACTTGGACCTAGCTGTCCCAGCATCCTGGGACACCCGTGGCCCAGTGCTACTGGAAGAACCTGAGCCAGGAGAAGGGAGCTGACAGGGCAGGGACGGGGGTCTGGGCTGCCCACCAGCCTTACAGTGCCCAACTTGGCTCTGCAGGGCAAGAGCAGGACCAGGAGTCCCAGTGCCCCAGCCCAGGGGTCCTCTCCTTACTTCAGCTTCAATCCCATCCTCCAGCTCCACCTGCATTTTCCCTAGAAAAAGCAATGGGGTAAATAAATCCGTGTCAGGCTGAGGAGGATGGAGTCCATGGTGAAGGCACACACGTGGCATCTCAGCCAGCCCCACCGAGTAAAAGCCCTCCAGGAGAGCCTCAGGTCCTGTGCCAGGAGTGTTGGAGCCTGCAAGAGACAGAGTGGGACCAAGGACAAGCCACTGAGCTCTTTGTGTTTTGGTCCCCAAATTCCAGCCTTGGACAAGCCGCAGGAGGAGCTGTTGACTTCTCCATCAGCCTGAGCTGTGAGCTTGGCCAGGCATGTGTGGGAGCAGCTGTGGTGATGAGCAGCTCCTCAGAGAGGTTCTCCTGGCTCTGAGCCAGCATGACAGTGCTCCTGTGCCCAGCAGAGGAGGAGAACTTCAGCAGTCCTGGCACAGCCACCGTGGGCAACAATGAGCACTGAGAAATGAGCCCTTGGTCTCCTGGTGCTCAGCCCCTGTGCCAGCTCCACAGCCTTGAAAGCTCCTGGCTGGGCTGGTGGCTTTGCAAGAGGATCTCAGGGCAGCTTGGGGACCCAGGACAGAATGGACAGATATCTAAGCTGGGATCCTGGGGGAGACTGGGGTTTGGGACCACCTGAAGAGCCATTTGAGCTGCAGTCCAAGTCCTGGGGCAAGTTGGCAACGGGGACAATGTGGCCAATCATCCTCATCTTCTGGCAGGGAAAGTCCTCTCCATGGCCTGGAGGCTCCTGTGCTTTCTGATTAAGGCCTCCAGAGGTACAACATGCCATGTGGGCTGGGAGCATGGGAAGGACTGGCACGTCCTCAGCACTGGCCAGCTTGTCCGCTCCAGCACTGGCCGAGAGCTGAGGAGGTGTTCTTCTGGGACCTGCTTCTTAGCACTGAGAGGAGCTCTGTGGGAGGCAAAGACCTCAGCAGGTTTTCAGGGTGCACAGGGCACCTGTGCACCCCCCATGCCCTTCACAAAGTGCTTGGGACAGCTTTCCTTTGGGTTGAAGCTGATGTGTAGAAGCGTGGTGAGATGGAAGGGGAGGTGAGACAAAGGGATATATCCCTGAGCAGAGGCATGAGAGACCTTGTGCTGCTGAGCCTGAGGGTGCTGAGCTGCTCAGGATGAGCCCAGAGCCACGCAGGGTGCAGCTTGGGGGACACACAAAGGCATGGGCTGGTGCCTCAGCAAAGCTCAGGCAGGTCACTTGGGGCAGGGTTGGGACCCCTGGTTTAGGGCAGGTGAACGTTGGAGGGATGAAGAGTCCCTGAAGAGGGACTTTTGACAAGGGCATGGAGTGATAGGACAAGGGAGGCATGGCTTTAAACTGGAAGAGGGGAGATTTAGGTGAGACATCAGGAAGAAGTTCTTCACTCTGAGGGTGGTGAGACCCTGGCCCAGGTTGCCCAGGGAAGCTGTGGCTGCCCCATCCCTGGCAGTGTTGAAGGGCAGGTTGGATGGGGCTTGGAGCAGCCTGGGCTGGTGGGAGGTGTCCCTGCCCATGCAGGGGGTTGGAACTGGGTGATCTTTAAGGTTCCTTCCAACCCAAACCAGTCTGAGATTCTATAACAAGCTCTGCAGATGCTCACTCCACTCCAAGTCCCCCTCCCCTCTCGCATGGGATGATGGTTGGTGCAGAGGCACCCAGGGGCCTCCAGCACAACTGAACACCCTGTGGATGCAAATGCAGACAGCCAAAACCAAGCCTAAATCCCCATGGAATCCCAGTCTCTTATCCAGAACAAAAACATGCTAACTGTGCTGGTAGCAGAGTCTCACTACGCTGTGGAAACCAGCTCATACATGTCTCTTTTTGCAGACACTTGCATCTAGAAGTTGACTTAGTTTCATTCAGAGCCTTTCCATGCAGGCAGCTCTTCCTGCTCTCTGCCCAGCTGCTCTCGTGGGCTCTTCTGCCAGAGAAAAACATTCTCTACTGGATGATTTCAAGAGGAGAAACCATGGCCAGGCTTTCCAGCATCATCTCGGCCAAGGACACACTTCCCAGTCTCCAGCCTAGTCTCTGCTGTGCAGCTCTGGGGGACAGAGGAGCCAAGTGGCACAGAGATCTTGGCTCTGCTGCACTGGGTGGGCTTTGGGCCATGGGCACATCCCAAGGAGCTGCACACACATGGAGGTGGCCTGAAAAAAACATGCAGCAAACCTGAAGGCCTTGTTCCCTATCCAAGTCACCGGGAAGCACAGGCGTGGTGCAGCTATACCAGCCCAGAAGAGAAACTGGGGAAGAAATCCACATTTCAATCAGATCAAAGAAATGCACTTTGAATTATTTTATTCAGGATAGTTTGGTTTTATTCCTGACAACAGCTCTGGAAGCAGGAGTTCGTGATGGAATTCTTTGGAGCCCAACAGGTAGAAAGAGGCAAATCAAACCACCAGTGTAACCATCCACAGGATGACGTCCCTGATAATTCACAGCAAATTGTAGACAGGGATTTAGGCCCAAAACCAAAACCTGAAAAAGCATCATCATAAATACCTGCTGAGTTTGCCTGTTCCACATGAGGACGTGTGCTTTTCCTGAGGTGCTTCCAGGCAGCATCAGAGCACGCCAGGGTCTCAAGGACTGAGAACCTCACTGGACTGGGAACAAGCCCAGGATTCCCACTGCGCTCAGCCCAGACAGCCCAAACTGTCTTCTCCAGTGTGTGTTGCTTAACATCATGTCAGTTGCTATTTTGGGCCTTCTAGATAAGGAGCATGGTGAAGTGTACCCAGAAGCAAAAAGCAGAAGAGCTCTCAGGACGAGTTGCCACCACCAGACCTGAAACAACCTGGCAGTTATTTCTGCACCAGCTGGCACAGCCAAGCAGTCTTCAAGACGAGCCCAAACAGACTTGCAGGGCAGAAATCATGCTGGAGGTGCCAAAGGTGAGCTCAGGTATGAGCTCAGAAGAGCAGCAGCTCAGGAGCAGGTCCAAAAGCAGCCTCCGGAGCACGTGGCCAGGGGAGAGCAGAGCTCTGACTGCCCGAGCATGTGGGGTGAGGAGCCACCAACCCTCACAGTCCTCCCAGGTGTCCAGCAGGGCCTCTGCTCTGCCCCCCACCAGCCAGGACCAAGAAAAGCCAAGAGCTGAAGACTGCGAGCCTGGAGAAGGAGTGAGACACGGCTACGTGTCCTGCAAGGACAGTGACCCAGTTCCTGTCTCCTCCTCCTGTTCACATCCCGCAGCGTCTGTTCTCATCTCATAACTCCTCAATGACAAGGATCCCAAACGAGCCTGTGAGGAACAAAGCACCTCACAATTAATGGGAGGATGCCTGGGCTTTGCTGCCTGTGACTTATTCACAAGTGAAGCATCTGGAGGAGAACAGAGACCACGTTGCAGAGGAGCCTGGGCTGCTGTCCCTCTACCTTGACCAGGACAGAGTCAGTGCAGGGCTGGGAAAGGACACCTTGACCACAGCCTGCTCCTCCCTAAGCCCAGAATTTTGCAAATCCTGAGAGCAGGACTTGGTACTGCAGTCAGTCACTACAGCAGGTTGACTTTGGCCACAACCTGCTTACAGCCCATCCTGGAGTACTGCTTGTCCCCTGTAGTGTAGTAACTGAGCTGACCCGCTAAATTTTCAATGTGCTTCTGGTCAGGATACAGCCCTTCCCTCCTCATCTCCTCCAGGAAGCAGTTTATGACATGAGTCTTCTCCAGAAGAACAAATGGGACGATGTCTGCAGATTTCCAGAGAGGGTGGACATTGATCAGTACAGGCTGGATGATGCTCAGCAGTTCTTCAGCTCCCCTTTGCTGATGCAGAAGCTCAGCAGACGCGTTCTGGATAACGAACTTGGTGATTTCACCACCTCCTATGTTGCTTATTAAAATGTAGATGGCATTGAGGAACTCGTTGGTTTGGTTGGGCTCGAAGAATCGGCTGAGAGTATCCAGCAGGACCGGAGACATGAGTTCAACCTCATCCAGAATGAAGAGTGGTATCTTCTCCTCTATTTCAGCTCTTGTAACCATTTCAGAAATCTTCTTGGACAGATCTATTTCACAGGTAAGAGGTGCCACCCCTTTGGGGCAGTGATGCATAACAAAGTACTGAAGCACAAAGTCATTGTCCATGACGGAACGAAAGTGTTTGGCCAGCAGCCAGCCAACGTGACTCTTCCCAACTCCTGTCGGGCCATTTAAAGAGATCACTAGAGGCTTGTTGTGTATGTGGGTAGCCAGGTAGTCTTTCAGCAACTCCATCATACTTTCCACAGCGACCTTCTGCCCAAAGACTTCCCGGTGCATTGTTTTCTCCAAACCATCTAGGTCGTATTTTTGGAGGTTATCGTCCAGGTTCTCTATAGCATTGAGGATCTGGAAGAAGATAATAACAACGAGCAAGAGGAGGCAGCGTTTTGCCTTGCTCTTCTCCTCCGTTGGAAGGTACCTCTTTGTTTTATCCGGGTACAGCACTACCCGAGATTTCCTTCGGTTCTTTTTCCGCCTGCATTTTTTCATGGCGTGTTGCTCCACAGATGTGTCAAAGGTGAAGTACTGGGAAGTTTCCAAGCTGGTCTGGTTAAAGAAGGACATGGGTGGGCCGTACAGGCTAGTTCTGTTCAGGGAAAGCTGCCTTTGGAGCAGCCTGGTATGGACCAGCTCTGCAGGCTTTTCTCGAGGGAGCTCCAAGTGCAGACGGCTTTTCTTCTGCACCCGGTACCGCCGCCGCAGGCGGATGATGGCCCGCAAGGGGGAGGAGAGGGAGGACATCTTCTTGGAAGCAGCAGGGATTTCAGTGTCTGGTGCCTCTTCCCCATCACTCTCGTAGCAAGACGCCTCCTCTCCCTTCGCGTCGCTCTCGGCACAGGGCGTCTCCCCTTCCCCGTCGCTGTCAGTCCCAGGAATCTCTCCTTCCTGGCTGCTCCCAGCACAAGGTGCTGCTACTTTCCTGCTGCTCTCAGCAAGGGGCATCTCTGCCTCCATGTCACTCTCAGCACAGGACATGTCTCCTCCCAGATCCTCCGTGGCAGAGGACTCTTCTTCATCCACCTTCGTGGGCAGCTCTCGGTCCATCTCTGGTTCCTACAGCCCATTCACATCATCTTCTTCCTTAAAAACAAGGCAACGTAAAATTAATCATTGCAAGATAAAGAAGTGACCGACAACAGCCAAATGAGGCAGATATCCCATTTCTAAGGGGTAATGATCACCTGTAGCAATCAGCAATTTCAGACCTTCTGGAAGACACTCCAGACACACAAAACTACAGATGAAATCCAGTGTAAATAAATGCAGATGGATACCACAAAACCAGCCCTGCCTTCCCATCTGGAGGGAGAGCTCAGATCCTGCTGGAGCCAAGCAGGGGCTCTGCCTCGTGCTGCTGGGAGCCAGGGGCAGGACACCAGGCAGGGAGTCCCACAGTCCCACCAGGAGCTGCCCAGTCCTGTTTCCTCACACTGGCTGAATAAAAGCAAGGCACAAAACCCCACCTCTGCCCTGCGTGTGCTCACACCCACGTACACACCCACAGGAACCCGTCACTGCCCACCCACCGAGGCCCTTCAGAGTGTCTGGGATGTTTAGGGGAGTGACTTGCTGTGGGCACACTGGTGTGGCACAGGTTGTGGTAGCATGGCATCTCCTCGGGGGAGGAGGGATTTCTCCTGCCTGTGCCAATGGGAATACCACTGGCAGTCCAGCCAGCGCACGGCTCCCCGGCTGCCCTGGATGGGGAGGGCTCAGACAGGTTGCAGAGAACTGACGTGGTTGTGACTGAGCCTGCCAGCAGCACGTGGCTGTGGGAGAGGAGTGGGGCTGCCCCACAGCACCCCGGCCCCCTGGCACAGCCCTCCCTGCCCCCTGTGCCCACACACTCACATCCCTGGACCTGCAGTGGCCGCTGCAGGTGAAAGTCACCTGAAGTGACCTTCCCATGGGAGACCCCAGAGCCGCGCAGGAGCCCGAGCATCCCTGGGAATAACTGCATGGAGAACACATGAACACCTTTGGTTGGTGAACAAGGAGGAAGAGGAGAGGACACACTCTGGCAGTGGGATGCAATGCCAAGAGGCACAGAACCAGCAGGAAAACCCTGGGGAGGAAACATCTCTCCAGGCTTGGCTGCAGCCATGCGGCAGGACCCCACTCCACGGCCACCCCCACATGCTGCAGCCCTGGGCTGGCTCCAGCCCCCAGCACCAAGCTGGTGGTGCAGAAGAAGCTGTGTCATGGTGGGAGGGCATTTCCTCCCTGCCTCCAGAGCAGAGCGGCGCTGACGCAAGAGGCCAACTTGCCCTGGTGACATTGCCAACCCCTGGAGCAGGAACCCGGCACCGGCAGGACCAGGAAAGCCGCGTTCATGGACCTCCCGGAAAAACCAACCCTTGGTTTTGCCACAAGCATCACGTCTCCGGGGAGGAGGTTCCCCCAAGGATTTGTTATTAACTGGCTTCAGCTCAGCACGCAGCTGCCAACCTGCAGAGTGTCACGCTCTGCTGGCACTGCCCCGGGGCGGGTGACGCAGGTGGCGAGCGAGGGGGCGGCTGCGCAGGGACCCACGGGTGCTGGGAAGCACGTCCAGCTCCCACCTGCTCCACCCTGCTCCTTTCCCAGCTCCCCCAAAATGCCAGGACACCCCGAGTGAAACCTTCACTGCTGTTGCTGCAGGGGCAGGTTGGTTCCTGCACCACGTGCCGGCAGCCGCCTCGTCACGGGAACCAAGCCAGGGCGAGCGGATCCTCAGCCCTGGGATCAGCTGGGCAGCAATTAGCCCAGAGTGCTAATTACTGACTTGCGTGCAGGGCTTGGCCATGCCCAGAGCAAAACCAGCCAGACAAGATTCGGGCAGGAGGGCTGGAGGCCACTGGGAGGGATGCCAGTGGGGACTCCGGGCTGTCCCCGTGCCACCCTGGGGTCACACCCTTGCTTGTCCCCATCTCACACGCTGTGCCTTGCTCACACAATGCCTGGAGGTCCCCGACAGGGTGGCTGTCCCCAAAGCACAGACCAGCATGGGCTGCAGTCCCCAGGGAGTGGGGACACTGCAGAGCCCAGCCTGGGGTGATCCTGGGGTGATGCCATAACACGCATCAACAAACACAGGGGAACTTCCTCAGCCCCAAGCTGGTGCATATGTGGAGGGGGTTGATTAAATGCCAGAAGAACTGTGGGAATTTACAGGAAAAGGTTTCGGGAGCAGGTGGATGCTGGCAGGGAAAGATGAGCCATCCCAAACACTTCCCCAGAGATGCTGCTGTGCCCCCAACCCTGCCCTGAGCCCCAGCTGAAGCATGAAGCCATCCAGCTCCTCACAGCCTGGAGCAGATCCTCCTGCCACAAGGTCCCTGCGAGGCCAATGGCAACAGGCAAAGACTGAGTGTTCATTAGCTGGAAGATGCTCCAGACCCTCTTTCCCAAAAGCCAAGGGCCCAAACAGCACATCCAGCCCACCAGGATGGGATGCCCAGCCCTCCAGATGAGCAGGTTGGAGAGACCAAATCCCATCTCAGCAAGAAATCTGTCCAGTCACACATTTAATAATGCCATTAATATCATGACTCAGTTCCTAATACCTGCTGGTGTTTACCTAGGACTCACATTTTGTAAGAGCAGCCCCACCTCGCTCAAGGTCATGATTGGTGCCAGGGCCAGTGTCTGCCAGGCTGCAGAGATGGGCTTTCAGCAACTTAATTAGCTGTTTGGTGAAAACGATAGGAAAAAATAGGCAGCAATTAGGTCTGCAGCATCACGAGTGCTCGTGTAAACACCGTTAGTCACTGCTCTGCGCCAAGTCCGGCTGCACCACGGGAAGACTTGCCCTTAGCTCTTGGAAACCCTCCTGAGAAACCTCCTGTTTTCCTCCGTTAGATTTTCCCCTCATGTTTGCACTCGTGTGTCACCCTGCTCCTGCCAAAATAAGGTTTCCACAGCAGACCAGCCTGCGTGGGCAGCCAGGCCAGGAGGGGAGTGGGCTGGGGACAGCCCCTGGGCAGACAGCACCCGTGGGCAGAAAATTCTCAGTTTGTGGACATTCCAGCCCAATGCCAGCCAAAGAGACGTGTCCCAGGTTAAAGTGCTGGCTGCTGAACCCCAAGGACAGCATCGGAGAGGAGGGAGCTGCACCCCAAACTTTGGGCTAGCTAAGCTGGTGGGACATGGGAACAACTGAGAAATCCCAAAGGCTGATCCTGGGGCTGAAAGCCAACCCCTCTGTCTATACTGAGTGTTTTCAGGGGGATAAGCAGAGCAAAAGGGCCCCTGGCAGTGAGGGGCTGTGGATTGTAGGATTTCAGTAGCTGGGAGTGGAAGCCCTGGATCCCAAAGGCCAGCACAGCTCCAGCACCCCGAGTTCCAGCTCCCCGAGTTCCAGCTCCCCGGAGGCACCACTTGGAAACCAGCTGGGAAGCAGGGTTTGCTTCAAGGCTCTAGCTCAGGGGGTGCAGGTGTTCACCCTCCCCACAAACACAGCTGGAGGGGGGCAGCCAGGGCCGTGCAAACCCACCCGTACCCCCCAGCAGCCTCTGCCCCCCCCCCCCGCCCAGCCCTTCCACTGAGCCCCAAAGACCGAGAGAGCCGGGAAGGGCAGCAAAGCAGAAGGGAAGAGCCGCGAGTGGAAGAAGAAGGTTCCCACAAAACCAGGGCAGTTTTGGGAGGGAAGGGACCAGTGGGGATGAGCAGGAGGTGGGGATGGAGCGGGACGGGGGGGGCCGGACCGAGCGCAGTTACCAGCAGCGTCTCCCCGGGACCGGCCGCTGCTGCTCCCTCCGGCCGCCGAGCTGGGCCGGGCCGGCTGCTCCTCTGCCCCTTTCTCATCCGCATAAAAACCCGCCCGTGGAGAGGAAATGGCGAGGAGGAGTGGCCCGGGGTGGCACTTCCTTCTCAGGACAAGCCGCCGGCCGCTTTCCTCTCTCCCCCCCGCCCCCCGTTGCTCCGAACCCCCCCGGGCTGCTGCGCCCATCGCGCCGAGAGCCGCGGATCCCGGCGGGCCGGGCAGCGGGATCAGCTCATCCCCTGCGTGGCCTCCCGAGCCCCGAGTTTGGGTAAAACATCCCCACCCTCCGGGCTGTCATTTGCCTGGAGCCCGACACCGGCAAAGGTCAAAGCCGGGATGATGTGGAGCGGTTACCGGGGCTTGACCCGGCCCTGGGGGGGGAACAGGGAGAGCAGAAAATAAGAGTGAACCTGGGGAAAAAAAAACAAAACAGCGAGTCCACCAAAAAAAAAAATAGCGAGTCTGGGGGGGAAATAAAATAAATTTGAAAAATAGCAAGTCCAGAGGTGTTGGTTTGTCTGTCCGTGGGCAGGGTCCTGCTCCCCAGCAGCTCCTGCCCCTGCCCCCGGCCGCCCAGACCCGGCCGAGGCTTCTGGGGACATGGGGACATGGGGACATGGGGACATGGGGACAGCAGCTGCGGGACCAGCCTCTGGAAAACACGCTGTGACCGCCCCGAGCCCCCGCTGCACAAAAACTCCCCTGGGGAAAAAAAACAAAACGCTTTTGCCATCGGTTGCAGAAAGAGAGAAGGAAGCAGCGAGGTTTTTCCGCACCTTCCTCCTCACCCCACCTGCAGCTCAACTTTCCTGCAGCCCCACCCGCCCCGACACCCCCCTCCTCTCACCACAACCCGGCCCAGGCTTCCTCCCCCTCCCCAAAACAAGCCCATTTGGCAAAGCCAGAGCAGCCCCTGGACAGCCAAGCTCCTGGTTCTGGAGGAACCCCCGGCTGGAACCTGCTGTGCAGGACCAAACATGGGGAGGTGGGGAGGGGCAGGGAACAATTTGGGGTGTTTTGGAGCATCACAGCTCAGATCCCACCCTGGCTGTGATGCACACGAAGGTCCCTGCATCTCCCTAGGGAGGAGATAGTCTGAGCAGGGTCCCCCCAACCCGGACCCACAGTCTCCCCGACCCGGTGCTGGGCAGATGGACGAATCTCCTCTGTGGCCCGGGGGGGGACGGCAGGGATTTGACTAACAAATCCTTGCAAATGTGGGGATTTCTGTGTCACGAAGGTGCAGGAGCTCAGCCGGGGCAGGGGCACGGGCACGGAGTGGCTGGGAACTGCTCCCAGGATCGGGAAGCCCAGCAGTGCTGGCCCCAAACTGAAGGTCCCCTCTAGAGGAGCCCATGCAGGAGTTTGGGGAGCAACCATGAAAAGAGATGTTTTCCTGGCTAACTGAGGTTTTTGCAAAAGAAGAGGGAAGAGCTGCCCCCCGAGCAGCACGGTTGAAAACCATTTAAAAAAAAAAAAAAAGGCAGCAATGCCCCCCACACCCCGACAAACCCTGCAAGAAGGAGTGAGAGGAGCAAGAAGTTCACAGCCACCACCCGAGGGCTGTTAGCAAACCTCAACAGTCCAGAAAAAAACATCTTGCTGTAATGGAGAAGGAGGGGGATCTGTCCCCAGTGCCCAGGGAACACGGGGGGGCAGGAAGCCTCTGAACATCATCAGGAAGCCAAGGGCGGGTGGAAGCTGAGCTCGAAGTGCCCGGGGGATGCTCACCCGGCTCTTGAAATGGGGTTTCTGAACCTTCCCGGGCTGCAAGGACAGAGACGGCAGGGCCACAGAGCAGAGGGTGACAAGCTCCCGGCTATGGTGAGGAGGTGGGACCGACCTGCGTGGGACCCCTGCGGTGCTGGGAACCTGTTGGTGCATGGGGAAGGGGACAGGAGTGGGGCAGTGTGGCCACCAGCAGCCCCTGCCCAGCCCCAGGGCTGTGCCGGTGACAGTGTGAGGCAGGGCTGGCACTCACAGCTGGGGACGTGGTCACAGTGTCACCCCTGACCAGCCTCCGGAATCGTTCGCTCCGTCTGGGGCAGCTGCCGAAAGAGCCGGGGGGGACCCCAGGGGGGAGCAGGAGGCCGGGCAGGGGCACCGCTGCCACCAAGAGGTGCCTCACAGGGGGACCTCCCTCCGGTGTGTCCACCGGGGACAGAGGGGACATGGAAAACAGCCCCTGATCGTGTTCCTGGCTGAAATGTCACCTCGTGCTGCTGCGGGCACTGCCACAGCCCTGCCGTGGGGGCTGCGTCCCCCCGAGGGGCTTTGAGGACCCCCAGCACCCCAAAACAGGGGATCAGGCTGCCATGCCACCAAGTGCCGTGGGAGGGGACATCCTGGGACACACACACAAGCAGGTGTGTGTGGGGGGCATATGTGGGAGGCAATGTGATGGGGTGGGGACTGCACTGGGGGGCAGGGCAATGGGGGGGCTGGACATTGGGGTGGCCCCCATGTGCAATGGGGAGGGTTGTATACAGGGGGGCTGTGCCATGGGGGAAGCAGGCACGGGCATTGGGGGAGTGCATTGGGGGAGCTGGGGGGGCAGGCATTGGGGGACAGACAGGGGGAACGTGTGTTTGGGGGTGCAGTGCAGCTGTGGGGCCGTGCACTGGGGGGGGGGGGGGGCTGGACACATGCAATGGGGCAGGGCAAAGGGGCTCTTAGGCATGGAGGGGGGGGTCCAGGGCAGGGGGGGATTTAGCAGAGGGGTGGCTGGTGTGCACTGGAGCCAACCCTCTCTCCCCTGCCCCTCACCTCGGGGCCACAAGCCCTGTTCCCTGTGTCCCTGCTGAGGCCAGACCCCCCCGGCTGGGCCCCACGTGAGGAGGAAACTGTGTCTGGGCTGGGAGGGAAGGCGGCTGCGGCTGCCACGGCCCTTTCCTGCAGAGCCACGAATGCAAATCCTGCACAAACACGGCCTCTGCCGTGGCTCTGGCACACCACGGGGCACCCTGGGGGGAAAAGGGGCAAGAAAACACCACGGGACAGGGGGACAGTGACCTCTGAGCCCAGATTTTGGAAACAATCTCTGCTCAGTACCCACTGGTCTGGGTACTCGCAGGCAATGGGCAGCCCCCGGTTTTGGTACCCACCAGAAGGCAGCACTGGAGGTCACAGTGGCCACAAGACCCCTTGCTGCTGGTCACTGACTTCTATGGCAATTTTAGGGTATTTTTTTCCCCCTCTATTTTTTGGCGTGGTGCTTGTTTAACCAAAACACCTCCAGGGCTGATCAGCAGCATCTGCACCCCGGACACATCCCAGCCCCTCCACTCCCCCAGGAAGGCAGAATAAGGCAAGTGAACCCCTGGGGCTGGTGGGTCCTTCTGGGGTTTAGGGTGAACCCTGGCAGCACTGAGCCAGGGGGTCCCATACCCACAGCACCAGCCTCCCCTGGAACAACTCTGCAAAAAAAAGGGGGGGGGAAAAGAAGCTACAGAAGGCTGAGAAGGGCCTGGAGCCACCAGGAAAGTGGATGTAGAGACCAGAACTACGCACCGTGGATGCAGAGCCTGGAGCCCAGAAACAGAAAGTGAGAGCCCACCAGTGGAGAAGGGGAAATGGCTGCGGGGTGGGGAGACACAAACCTCAGGGCAGCCCCACGGGCCCTGACCTCAGAGCCAGCCCCTCCTACGGCCTCAAAAAGGGAAGAATAAGAAGACAACAGAGTCATTGGATCCACGGTGGGAAGCAGCTCCCTCAGCGTGGGGCTGCTCAAGCAGACGGGAACAGCAGCCCCTGGCAGGCAGCGTGGGCAGGAGCTGGGATCACTCACAGCCCCACAGACCCTGTTTCCAAGCCCTTCGTGCAGCTCCACCACCCACTCCCAACCCTGTGGCCGCCTCAGCGACCTCTTGGGTTGTTGGGTGGGGTGTTTTTTTCTTTATGTATCATCCAGGCATCACCCACTTTTCTTTATGTATCACCCACCTTACGTTGATCATCCCTGAACTTCTGCCACTGCTCCAGCCCACTTCCAGCGGTCTCTCTGCTCCATCACCCCTCCTGCATTTCAACCAAGCAGCAGAAACAGCAGCAAACTCAGTGTAAAACCAGCTCGGTGACTCCGCGGGCAGGATGGGACCCCGTGCTCTTCCCACTCTCACTCTTAGCAAAGATTTCCAACCTCTGTGAGCAACTCTGCTCCAACGCATCCCAAATAACCCAAACAGTTTACCCGTGGGCCGGGGAATGTCCCCTGCAGGGACCCGCATCCTGCTTGGGTTATCATGGCCCTTCTAAACAGTTTATAAATAGACCAAGGTAAACGAGGCGACCGCTCAGTTCGAAGGCAAACAAGGGGGGGATGTTCATTTCTTTCTTTAAAGCCATTCAAGGAGCACCAGCCCTGACTTCTGCTCCTAAATCCCTCTCTAAATCCGTTGCTTCCTCCTCCTCCAGGTGACCTCCATCCCCACACCTCACTAAAACACTAAAAAGAGGGGAAAAAAGACAGAGAACTGGGTTTGTTTGGCAGCTTCGTCCCCTTCACGTGCCGGCGGCGTCACGGGGACACCAGGGAGGTCACGGTTGTGCCATGAGGTGCCTGCTGGGCCCAGAGCCAGGACACACCAACAGGGCCAGTGTGGGCACTGGGGGAGGGCAGGGACCAGCAGCAGGGTCCTTGGGGAGGGATTTGGGGGCCAAACTGCTTTGGGGAAACAAAAAAACAAAGAAAGAGGCATATTGGGGGAAAAACTGGGAAAGTTCAGAAATGACTTGAAGATGGAGAGCAGCAAGTGCCTGCAGCTGCTCCTCTGGCAGCTGTGGGGACAGTCACCAACGCAGTGTCCTGCCACCAGCGTCCCCCCCAGCGCCATCAAGACCAACTTGTTCCACCAGTAGCAACTGGAGAAGATCCTTGGAACACTTTCCCACATAACAGAGCACTTAAAGGGTTCACAACGCACAGCAATGGTGTCTGCAAAGCTCGGGGGGAACTGAAGCCTCATCCAAGCACCTAAGGAGTAAAGAAATGGGATTTTACTGCCATTTCGAGCTATCAATTTTTTTTTCTCTTTGCTGCAAAAGTGGAAGTGATTTGCAAAGACAAGGGACCTGGGATGGGGCTCCATGGCAAACCATGCAGGGAAGAGCCCAAAGCCCTTCTTTTTTTTTTTTCCCCAGCTTCCTCCATTCAGGCTGAAAAACTGCATTTCCAGCTTGTTTCAATTAATTTTAGGACTTTCACATTCCATAAAAGCTGAAGCACTCATTAAACCAGAGTTTTTCCTATTATAACACTTTGAAACAACCACACTACAAGGCAGCTGGTGGCTCTGGCTCAGCCGCTCAGGGACCTCCCACGAGGAGAGAACTGGCTCCAGGTCCCCTCAGCAACACTCACCCCCCCAGCTCAAGATGGACAAACTCATCACAGCCCTGGGTCCATCCTATGGCTGGAGCTTCAGGGCAGCTGGGAAAGATCAGAGCAGGAAAGATGCGGGTCCTGTGCCCTTCCCCATAGCAGCAACCGTGGCTTTGGGCTGGATGGCTCCCTGGTTGTGCCACTGCCAAGATGGGGCACAGCTGGGGCATGATCCCTTCCCCACAGCACCCTGCCTTGAGGGGTGAGGAAGCACCACTAGTACATCCATCTGCATCCATAAATACATAACTAAATGAGTATCCTGGCCTCTATATGATTTTTGCATCCATAAGTGAAGCAGAACCAGCTGGGTCCTGGAGTCACTTGCAGCCGCGTTCCTCGCCAGCCAGCCCTGCCTCCCTCGGTGGCTGGGACAGCCCCTGCTGCAGAGCTGCAAAAAGCTGGAGGTTTCTTTGATCTCAAAAGATCAAAACGAGCCATTTCCCCACCCTGAGGCAGCTGCAGCCCTGCCCAGACGTTGGATGGTCAGCCATGAAGCACAGAGCAGGACGTGCTGGGGCACATCCCAGGCAGCTCTGGCTCCCGGGGTGCAGACATTGGCTCTGCTGCCCCACAGCTGCCTGCCTTTCCAGACCCTTCCACGTGCTCAAACAACGTTATCTCCTGAAAAAATTAAACTAAATAGTAGAAGCTATTAGAGGCAGCCGTGGGGCTCTGCACCTGCAGGGCATACAGCAAAGAGGTGTCCTCGAGGATGTCCACGCCCACTTCTTGCTCCCTCACCCTCCCAGGGCACGTGGAGTTTGGATGAAGCCCAGACACTTGTGGCTGCTTTGATTTACTCAGTGGTGGGTGAGCATCTGAGCAAGAGCTGAGCAAGGAGAGGAGGAGCTGAGGAGCCTGTGAAGGAATAGGGAGAAGCCCCAGGAGGTGTTTTCTGCAGGGTAACCCCCCAGGCCCTGCTGCAGGAGCACCGAGCGGGCAGCCGAGACCTCTGCCTGGGGTTCAAGGAGCTGCAATTCAACAAGGTTCTGTGTCTCATGTCCTCGATACATGGGTCCCAGGTGTGGCTCCCAGGGATGTCCCCAGCCACATCCCAAGCTGGGCACAGCAATGACAAGGCCACTGCCATGTCCTGGCCACCTCACCGAACCTCAAATGACAACAGATCCAGCTGGGTGTCCCACCAGGGTCTGATGAGGCTCCTCGAGTGTCCAGGCATGGATTTCCCTCCTCTGCCTGCTGTGACTCAGGGTTAGCTGCTGTTCCTCCGTCCTGGCTTCACCTGGCGTAATATCCTACACAGACTGGGGATTATGTAGTTATTACCAGAGCCCCTACAGCACAAGGGACCTTCTTAAGCTTCACAACAGAACACACCAACCAGCTCCTAGTGCTGCATAAAGGATGCCCAGTGTGGGACCCATGGGCCTTTAGACACCAAAAAATGAGGTTAGATGTTAAAGACAGGTGGTTTTCCATGTTCCACGAGTCTCTCATGCACCTGGATGCACAGCCAGGGTTGCTCTGATGGTTTAAGTGTGGCCCTTTGGCACCTCAATTCCACCTGCTGCAGTGCTCACAGCCTGGGATAGAAAATTCAGCAGATGAAGGGAAACTTCTTTGCTTCACAGAGAGGAAATGTTCAGTAAAAGCCAGATTTCCCCAGCATATTCCTCCTGGTGAGCAAAACCCACCCAGAAAGGAGCGAGGAACCCTGAGTGCTATGGAGACAGAGCACAATCCTGAAGCCACTGTTTGATACCCAGGTTGGGAGCACAATGTTTAAGCAAGAGAGCTCAGGGATCTCATCCAACTGCCTGGCTGACCCCAGCAGTGCCAAGAGCTCTGAAGCTCACCAAGACAACACACGTCCAGGGCACCCACTGTGCTGCTGGAAGTGAGACGTGTTTGTGCCATAGTAACAACCCTACCAGTGCCTGGATGATCCTGAACAACTGCTACATCTCATCCATCTAAAGCATTCTTCATCCCACAGTAAAATTATTCCACACAGTCCCAACAAAGGGTAAGTGAACCTTGGAGTCTTCCCCTCAGGGAAGCCAAAGGAGCTGGTGTGAACATGGCTTTTGTGCAGGGTCCCACACATCAGAGCCAGCTGCAAGATGGTGCTTCAGCCACACACAGAGACCCAGACAGCAACAGGAGCCAACAGCCCCCTCCCAAAACTTCCCCAGGCTATGGATGGAGACCCAAGGGAAGGGAGACAGTGCCCAGCAGCCTGGGCAGTTTCCTGCCTGCCCTTTTGGCGTGGGAAGGCTGATGCCAGGAGTGAGCTGCTGAGAGGAAAGAAAAGACTTGGTATGGTCTGAAAAAGCAGACTGCTGTTTTTTATTAAGCAGAGAAGTGGGCCCAGACACTCATGTATGGGAGGGGAAGCAAGGGGGGAGCAGGCCCAGACCCAGAAGTTGTGGGGTGCATGGCTCAGGCTGCTGCTGAGCTGCCTGCAGGTGGAAAGGACACTCATCTGGGGAGGAGAGCCCAGCAGCCCCCCAGCACAGCTACCCAGGAGGACACAAGAGAGCTGGGCAGCACTGGAGGCCTGAGCACAGGCACAGAGCACTGAGGCAGAGGAGGCACAGGGATGCTCACAGTCTAGTTGCAGTTCTTGGGCAGGCGATAGACACCTCCAGAGT
The DNA here is from genome assembly GCF_020740795.1 of Apus apus. Classification (NCBI taxonomy): domain Eukaryota; kingdom Metazoa; phylum Chordata; class Aves; order Apodiformes; family Apodidae; genus Apus; species Apus apus. The sequence continues at coordinate 1,849,548 of NC_067300.1, read as the reverse complement.
AGAAGAGCTGCTGGTCCTGGACCTTCTTCTGGAGGAAACCCTGCAGCTCTTGTATATCAATCTCTGTAACCACCGGGCCAGTCATCACAAACATCTTCAGCATGCTGTGAATCCTCTCCAAGGACAGGCTCTCCAGGTTGGTCAGCATGGCCTGGATGTACGTCCAGAAGAGCTGCAGAGAGGGACACACAGGCAGCAGTAAATCACACTGGCATCTATAGCATGAAGACAAGTGTGCATCAGCATCCCAGAGCCCAGACACACAGCAAAGCTGTGGGTGGCTGCAAGTTCTGCCTCAGCCATGAGCATGTGGTCTTCAACCAGGAAACATCCCAGAACAGCACCAGGCATTGGGACACACAGCTAGAAAGCAGGATCAGACGTGCAGTACATGCATGACCCTCAGTGGATAAACACCAGTATGACAAGTGTGTTGCACAGTGGCACAACACACACCACACCACAAGGGTAGGAAAAGCAATGGAAGTGTCCAGGAACCACAACAGAGAGCAGGCAGAGGTCCAGCTGTTAGAACTGGGTAAGCCTTTTGGGCAGTCTAAGTGCCAAAATGAGCTGTTTGGGTGAATCTGAACAGTTATGACTGTTTTCAATTATGAAATCATGTCTCATTTTTTTTTTTACTTTTTTTTTTAACTGAAAAACCAGATTTAGAGATATCCAAGTGGTTGCCTGGCTCAGCAGCTGGCACTTTTCTGGAGGGAAGGCAGGGATTCAGCATCTGCACCAGCAAGCACCAACCAAGAGAGACTCACTTCAGAACACCCTCATGCTGGACTTCGCCAAGGCAGTGAAAAATGCAAATCCAAAGTGCAAAGTGAACCCATCATCTTCATCAGATTCCCCAAAGTGAAAAGCACAGGATGTGACATGGTCCTGCCAGCCCCACAAGCAGCCGAGACACATGGAGAGGTACCTGCAGCTCCTCCTCCTTCTGGTCAGCCTGGGATGCCATGGCCGAGTCCCCCTCCTCATCACTGTCTATCAGCACCACCTTCTCCACCTGGTCCTTTTGCTCCTCCTCAATCACAGTGAAGGTGCCCTGGGGCTCCTCACGCAGCACTCCCTGCTGCAGCCACAGCGTCATCTTGCGCTTCAGCGACGTCACCGGCACCTTGAGCACCTCACTCAGCTCTGTCAGTGTCCACGTACCTGTGGAGACCATGGGTATCAAAGGAGAGAACAGGACAGTTGCCCACCTCTACTGCCAGGAGCTAGCAGCCATGTGCAGCAACTGCCAGAAGGCAGAGCTGTGGTCTTGCTGGGCGCTGCCTGCTAGGAGAGCTGGAGACCTGGCTGAGCCCTGTGGTAGAGCCAAGCCCATGAACCATGTCTTGGTTCTGCTTCCAGAGCTTTCAGAAACTTCAGCCACTCAAGCAAGGTGGCCTTCCCACCCATGGTAAGCCCACAGACATGGTGGTAATGCCAAGTCCCTGCCCTGGCACTCACTCTTGGTCTGGAAGTGCAGGATGATGGCAGCATGCACAGGAGAGACCGACAGCGAGAGGGTGCGATCTGCCAGCTCCACGTCCAAGCTCACCAGGCCCAGGTGGTACTTCCAGTTCAGGGTCCTCATGGCCTGGAAAAGGGGGAAACAGCTGCTCACAGCAGATTTTCTACCAGGAACCACCAAGTGCTGCGTTATTGCAAGCACCCCTGCACCACCAGGGCCAGCTGCACTCCATCCACCTCTGCCAGACACAAATGCTGCTCCACTCCCGAGTCGCCCAGCACTGCCACCACCCAACTGTCCCCTACTCCTCACAACAAACATACTCCTTGGCCCAAGCTGTTGTGCAGCCCTTGCCCAAGATCAATGTCAGCTCTCTGGTGGGGTAAGCACAGGTTGAGGAAACACTGAAAAACCAACTGAGCTGCTCAGGACAAACTCCTACCAGCAAATCAACAGTCACCAGGGGCAGGATTCCCTCAGAAGAGGAGCAGTCTCTTCTGATACTGGTGTGAAAAGAGCACTGCTTGCTTGGAAGGCTGAGGATGCTCAAGGAGGCTGCTCCCTCCTTGCATCCCCTCCTGCATTCTCTCCTAACTACCTTTTGGCAGGCAGAGGACTCAGCTGGCACCCACACCTGGCACAGAGCTGCAGAAGGAGAGACAGGATCTAGAGCCATGAGCTGCCTGGTCTCGTGGCATGTGTCACCTGTTGTAGAGGTTCAAGAAAGGATATAGAAAACCAAGCCTCAAGTGAAGTCAGAGCACATCTGCATGGAGGAACATCTGCATGGAGGAACATCTGCACGAGACACCGACCTGTGTTCAGGTTGGCTGCAAAGACCCATCTGTGTGTGCACACAGACACTAGACAGTGTGTGACATGACAGCTAGACCTGGATCATCCATGCTCCAGGTGTGTGCTCTGCACTCCACCAGGTAAGAAGCTGCTAGTTGAGAAAGCCAAGACCATAGCTCTGGAAGTGACCTAGATCTCTCCTTGACTTCCAGACACGTGCTCCTGCTTCCAACCCATTCTGTGTGTGCAAAGCAAGATGCACCTCAGCTTTCTCTAACTGACTGCCATGGTCAAGTGCCTGGAGAACAGAAGAACATTGCATGGTTCCTTACGTTTGCCCTGTGTGCCTCCCTTCCATCATTCCATGCTGGTTTTAAAGTCATGGATTCAGTTCTTGTCTGAGCCACAACCAAACTGACCAAAAACCTTGCACCACAAGTCTCTCCCATGGAGTTAAGGGACCCTCCAGAAATTAATGAAACAACCCAGGAGAAACCACGGACAGAAGCAGCAACTTTCACCTCCAGGCTAACAGTGAAACTGGACCTGAGACCATGTTAAAAGAGCTTCTTTTCAGGAGGACAAGCAGGGGAGGAGAGTGCCAGAAGAAGAGAGGCTCAACAGGAACAGGATGCCACTCTTACTAGTGCAGAACTCAAGCTTAGAACAGACTTCAGATGCAGAACTCCCACCTCAGCACCGTTTACTGAACAGACACTGGGAAACTCTCTTCCCTAACAGCAACCACCACAATGAGGCACCCATGGAGACAGACCCTTCTTTTGGCAATGGCCAAGCCAAAAGCTTCCAATTCCGACTGAAAGCTGAAGGACTCTGGGATTCCACCATCACAGCATGGATGTCCCAGCAGCTAAAATTTCAGGCAGGTTAAGGAGGGCTTTGCAAAAACCATGCTCTGTAACAGTCTGGACAGCACACCCTGTTTTTTATGGAGGGTTAAGGTTGCCTCACCTTTAATTTCTCATACTTTTTGGAATAGGCTTCCATGGCTTCCTTGACCTGCTCTGGAAGCTCTAGCTTCTCCTCCTTCAGTGGTGGCCAGAACTCACTTGACAGGATAACAGCAACGAGGTTGAATGGAGGCCTCTCCTCCTCTGGGAGCTTCTCCTCCTCATCACGAATGTTGGCGTTGATGCGTCGCGAGTCAGCCATGTCCTGGGAAAGGCAGAGGAAGCTAAGGCAGCTCCTTCTCTCCCAGGTCAGTGCTAACCCTTAGTAAAGGAGAAGCTTGACAAGGTGACTAATGTTGTCTCCAAATGTGTGTCCACCAGAAAGTCTGCTACATACTCAGAAATATTTCTGGGGAGGTTGAGGAAGGGCTTACAACTCAACACCAGCCTACTCTGGAGCCCTTCCAGACCCGTATTCTTCCCACAGTGCTCCAAGGGAATTCAACTCCAGAGTTCCCAACCCTAGGGGAGCTGGAAGAGCCCAGCTCTTCAATGCCAGAATTCTACACTGCAGGAAGGGCAGGAGAGACAACAGCACCAGAGCAACCATCCCCCAGAGGTGATAACCCAACCTGCAGGGCTTGAGAAACAGACACGATTTTGATTGCGCTTCTGCCTGTCACAAATCGGCCCCTTCACTGCGATTCTGGGAACTCCACTTTCCTAAAAGATCCTTTTTTTGGGTCACTCAAGTCCCTCCCCCTCCCAATGAGCTCCAACACCCAAGGCTTGAATTTTTCTTTAAAGAAACAAACATTACTTTTAACATGACTTCACAATAGTGCATCTGAGCTTCCCCAAAGCGCAGCTTCAGCAGCTCCACGTTCCGGATCTCCCTGGTAAGAGAAACAACAGCTCAGACACGGGGCCCTGAGACAGAGAAGCCTGGTCTGATCTCCACGCCAGGCAGCACAGCTGGAAAAGGTAGTCCCTGGCACAAGGGTGCTCTCCCAAGGCTCAGGATCTGAACAGGATGCCTCCTAGCAGCTAAGTAAGGAACAGTCTCGTTCTCTGCAGCCCAGCAGCTTTTCATAGTAGTATTATAGTACCCTTCTGGTTGGAAAAGACCTTCAAGATCATCAAGTCCAACCACCACCCTAACTCTGCCACGTCCACCACTAAACCCTGTCCCCTGGCACCACATCTGTCTGTTTAGGTGTCTCCAGGGATGGTGGCTTAACCACCTCCTCAGACAGCCTGGGTCACCAAGTCCAGCTCCTGCCCCAGAACAGGACAACCCCAAAGTTCACACCATGTCCCTGAGGGCCTTGCCCAAGTGTTTCTTGAATATTGTCAGGCCTGGTGCCATTACTGCTCCCCTGGGGAGCCCACTCCAGTGCCCCCCCCACCCTCTGGGTGAAGAATCCCTTCCTAATGTCCAACCTAAATGTCCTAATGTCTCCTGCACATCTTCCCACCATTCCCTCGGGTCCTATTGTTGGTCATCAGAGAGGTCAGTGCCTACTCCTCCTCCTTCCCTAGTGAGGAAGCAGTGGCTGCCATGAGATCTCCCCTTCTTTCTGAAGACCTTCCCATCCCATTCCCGTCCCACAGACAAGCACAGCACTTCACCACGATGACATGGTGCCACCTCAGCATTCCCCAGCCACCTGCCTGAGATGGCCCCTCCCAGACCTGGCTCCCATGAGCTGCATTTCACAGCAGGGAAAACCACTGCAACTGCTGAACACAGATACAGTTGGGTTGCAACTGAGGTCTCCTGGTGCTTCATCCCTTTTTTCTGTACTTCGACACTTCCTGCTGACCCTAAGCAGCCTGTGTAGGTTGTGAAGGCCACCAGAACACATGGGATGGAGCTAAGAGGGTCTCAGTGCCTCCAGTTTCCTACATGCTACCCTACTAGTGTGAGACAAGGGCAGGACTGAGCAGGACGCCGCCTGAGAAGAGATGAGCACAGGGAATTCTAGATGCAAACCCAAAGCTGCCAAGGAAATGACCAGAAAGAGCTGTTCACAGGAGCAAGGCTGAAGCACATCTTTTTCAGGTGATGTCAGCATGGAGAGCTCTGGGGTCGGGCACTTGGAGCTCACCTCTCAGCACTGTAGTTGAACTGATGCAGCAGCCGGTCAGCCAGCAGCGTGCGGTACTCGTTGATGAACAGGTCCTTGCTGCCATAGATGCTCACCAGCAGGCTGATGATGTCTGAGGACCGACGCTTGGAACTGGATTTTCCTAGTGAAATCCAGCAGATGACAGAGTGAGGTTAACAGAGAACTGCCCCAGCTCTGTACTGGGAGGGTAACAGGGCCCTGGGACAGGCTGCCCCGAGAGGCCGTGAAGTCTCCTTTTCTGGAGACATTCCAAACACATCTGGATGTGTTCTTGTGGGATCTGCAGTAGGTGACACTGCTCTAGCAGGGAGGCTGGACTAGATGATTTTCAGAGGTCAATTCCAACCCCACCCACTAGAGACAGAGGACCAGCAGATGAGCTGCTCAAGAATCCAGCCCACCAGGGAGAAGGGTGGGCTGCCAAGGGTCTTGGCCTCTAACCTGGATCTGCATCAACCGGGTCAGGAACCCAGTCCCCTGGTTCTGAGATGTCATCGTCACTCTCCTGGCCATTCTCCAGGGTCACTGGGTCAGCTTTTGAGAGCTCATTTGCCAGATCACTGGAGCCCTCAGCATCTCCCGTGAGACCGGCCACGATTTGCCGCACCGTGTCCTCCCGAGTCCTGCCAACAGGCAAGAGGAACAGAGTGAGCGAGGGGAAGGGCTGGAAGGGGATGCCTAAGACTGCCCCCCAAGCCTCCTACCTCAGGTACTTCCTGATGGGCTCACAGGCGACCTCCAGGATAACCATGGAAGGGTCAAGCTCCCGCAAGGCTTTGATGGCCGAGATGTAGAGAGTGATGATGTCGGATGTGTTCACTCCTACAGGAGGGGCAGAGGGAGTCCAGAGTCCCAGAGCACAGACTAAGGGCTTGGCTGCAAGGAGCTGGATGCTCCAAGCCCTCTATCTGTGGAGCTGGAGGGTCAGGGCTTGCTGCCCTATTGTCTCAGCTGAAGGGAGAGATTTGATCTGTGTGACTAAGAAACCAGTTGCAACTGGGAACTCAGGCTCAGAGACTGCTATAGTCCAGTTGAGCCCAGATTCTGTATTAGGAGCTCAGACCACACACAGCAGAGAAGCCTCCACCCTCCTGGAACAAAGTTAAACATCTAACTTAGCTCCTCACCATGTCATAAAAATGAGGCAAGTAGGGACCGGGACACAATCAACTACTAATGGCCAAGGACACTCCAGCCCTGAGAGCACAGAACATGCACAGCCCAGCTCATCCAGTGTGAATCCAGATGATGCTCCCAGCAGATCCCCCCACTCAAGTCCAGGCTCCTCACCATGTCATGACACAGACAGGGATGTAACACCCACCAGGATGCAGAAGTCGCATTTCCAGGGCACTTTTCAGGGAGCTGAGCAGCTGCTGCCTCTGATTGGTCCTTTCCAGGCAGAACTTGAGGTCCTCCACAGCAGGCTTCGACTCTGGGAAATCTACAAACCAAGCAGTGGTTAGGAACAGTGCCATGCTCTGTGGGATGGCAAGAGGTGACAGCATGGCAGCCCAGGAGGTGGGAACAGATCTGTCAGTGATCCAGTCCAAGAGTGAATGAGCAGGTGACACCCACCTCGAATGATGCTGAAGAGCTCCTCGATGCGCATGCTGGCGTAGATGCGGTAGAAGAACCTCTGGACGTGGCACCGCCAGCGCTTCAAGGTGCTGCTGGCTTCTGGAGAGGACTGTGCCAAGGGACCATCTTGCAGAAACACCCTGCTGAGCCAGCCAATCACCTTCTCGATCCACTGCACAAGGAGAGGGAAGGGACAGAGACGGTGAAGAGCACAGCTGGATGCACAGCCATGTCCCGCGCTCAGCCCGTCGCCAGGCAGCCCCACGAGCAGCACCACCTCCAGCTCCTCTCCTGGGTTACAGCTGGGGAAAGGCCCACAGAAAGAACATGGACTTGAACTAAAGAGACCAGCTCTGCAGACACGTCTGAGAAGATCAGGGGTGACTGAGGACTGTGCATAGGTGCTGGGCTCCAAACAGGACAGGGTTTCATCAAAAACTTGCAGCCTGTTCTACTCTTGCAGAATTCCATTCCATCCTGTGCTCACAGAACCTTTCTCTTTTAGAGAACACCAGCAAATCCCCATCCCACCACCCTTGGCCCAAAATGTCTTGTTCCTGAAATCATGGAAGAGCAAGTCAACCATTCCAAGGACTCACAGACATACCAACCAAACTCAGGGCACTTGAAACCAAGACCTCAGATACCAGCCTAGGCCCTGAATAATAAAATAAAAACATGAACAGAGAGCATCAGAAGGTTAACTTTTTATATCTGAGATTTGGTTTTCTATAGAGAAACGTGTAATTGTCAAATTTCAAAGGTACTCAACTACAATATCCAGAAATTCAAAATAAATGTGGTTTTTTTAAATTTTTCCTTTAAGGTGGCAAAGGCACAGCCCCTCCTAAAACAGTACTTGAGCATTAATAGCTACTAAATAATAGTATTTTTGATGACCAGATTCCAGCAGCCTGAAACAAAAGCACTAAGTCAAGGTCTGGTTTGCTGATCCTGAATTTTAATTATCTACTCCACTGAGAAAGCACTGAAGGAAAGCACAAGTTCTGCTCATGACAAGACAGGATGACCCTGAGAACTACAGAACACCTGGACATTGACCTGGGCAAAAATGTGGAAAAGCTGATAAAGACATTTCCTAAAGGACAAAAGGAAAGGACTAGACCTGAAGCAAAGCAACTCAACTTTCAAGAATACTACCATTATCAAACCAGCCTGTTTTACCCCATGGGTTTATCTTCTCTGAGTGCTCTTATCCCAGCCTGAGCAGGGACTGATACTCCTGACCACTGCTGATGTGTCTGACCAGGGGGTTTGTTGTCAGCACCTGTACTTTCAACAAGCTGTTCCTCTGACTTCTCCTATTTTACCTTTTAAATTTGTTAATTTCCTTTAAATATCTTCCCAATAATTGTTTCTTCCTAATTCTGACACACTCCAATATTCCATACTGGCCTTTCTGAAGAGGTGGGAGCAAGGGGACCTTCTGCAGGGACTGACCAGGGGAATGCAGCTGCATTTTCTCTGGTGCCCTTAAAATATCCTTGATCAATCTCCAGGTCATCCAAAAGCATTTCACACTAAGTCCAGTAAAGAAAGTGTTGCACAGCAACTAAAGGGAAGTAAACATAAAATGAGTGATGACGTCTGCAGACAACAAAAGGGCTGGTGTGGCAACCAGCAAGGAAACTGGGGCAACCAGAGAGGAGTCTGGTTTGCATGGCAACCTGACTTCACTCATTGTTCTTCCAGCCAGGCAAGGGCAAGGTCATGCTTCAAGGAACAAAGAACTCAGGGCAAGCCTGCAGAGCCAGGACCGTACCCGGAAAAGAATTTTATTTGGATTATATTGGGTAAACAGCCCAACATGAACTCTGTTTAAGGCAGCAGGAAAACAACTGGGAAGGTGCAAGGAAAGATCTTCATGTGGCCCAGTGGTGAGATCAATACCAGAGTTATCACCTCCCATCCTCACCTCCCATTTTAAAGGGATGCTGAGAAACTGGAAAGAAGGAAGAGAACAGCCCCACAAATTCAAACTAGGGGCCCACGTACAGAGAGGGAGGGCTCTCTGCAGCCCAGGTGGCACCACCTGTTCCTGCACTTTGTGAAACTGAACCACAGGAATTCCCTCATCGTGAACTTCCCCAGGTGAAATATAATGGTCCATTACACCCAGGTCAGAACCTTCCCCTCTAGCATTCCATCACCATGGAGAGTTTTAACCACCTCTTCTGCCAGAGATGGTGGGAGTCACAGCCCAGGACCAGGTGTTTTCCACTAGAATTTGCTTTTAGCCCGAACCGCTCAAGCAGACACAGGAGCAGCCACCCATCCCCAAAGGAAGGGCCCTCATGGCCTGCAGGGGCTTCCCTACCTCCTGGAACTCGTTCAGGAAGGAGTGCTCATACTCCCCCCTGCATCGCTGCTCCATCCTCTCCTCAATCATCCTGTGCAGGATGGTGGTGACGGCCTCGGCGCTCACCCTCTCCAGCAAGTTCAGCCGGCGGCTGCAGACACAGACAGCGCCCAGGTCAGAGCACATGGAAGCAAAGGAACCAGCACCTCAAGACCATCAGACTGCCCGAAGGCACCTTCCTCCCCCTGTGCTCCACAGATGCAGGCAGAGCTCCTAGTTTAAATGCTCTGATAGCTGCATAGGTGCCCTACATGGATAACACATGACTCAACTCCTATCCCCTCTTCCTTAGAAACAGCATTTTCTGGCCATCAAAAGCTTCTTCATTTAGAAGTTTGCTTTTTTATGGACAGAAGGCCTTAGAGCAAGAGAGATATTGTCATAGCCAGGGAGAGGAACTTGTCTCCAGAGATCTGCTCTAGTTCTGTCACCCACTGGCAACCAGCTGCAGAACCCTGTGTCAAGCTCTCTAACCAGTATCACAATCACAGAGTGGTCAGGACTGGGCAGCAACTGGTTGGTCTGAAAACCTTCTAGTCCAACTCCCCTGCTCCATCAGGATCACCTACAGCAGATCACACAGCAACACACTCAGACCCATTCTGAGTGACTCCAGAGGAGGAGACTCCACAGCCTCTCAGTACCATGACACCTCTGGACCTCACACAACTCCTCCCATTTTCAGGTATTACAAAAACCTGCTGCCCCCCCTGCGGACGCCCCGCTGGCTCTGAGCGACACCCACCACCCCGTCACCTGCGTACAGAATGTCATTGAGCTGCTGGAACTGCTCCATGGCTTTGGGGCACCAGCACTGCTCCCTCCTGCTGCTGCAGCCAGCACACAGAGGGCCCTCTCCTCCACCCTCCTCCGTGTCGCTCTCCTGCTCAGTCTCACTCGTGCTGCTCTCACACTCGTTGGTTCCATCTCCTCCTTTCTTCCACTGCCGCATGTAGATCCTGAAAGTGCGGCTGTAGAACTGCTGGATCATTTCCTGGAAGGACTTGGTAGTGGAGAAGAAAAGGATCGCTTTGAACATGGTGTAGACCTTTTCTTGCAGCATCTGAGCACCTGTCCCCAGGAGCAAGCCTGCCTTGGTCCACCTCTCCAGAAGTTCCAGGCTGTTCAGGTAGGGGTCCAGGCGGCACTTGAGAAGACTGAACGCGTCCAGGAGGAGCAAGGAGCACTGGGGCTCCTCGGCTGTGTTCTCATACTGGCCGATGCAGTTCCAGAACTCAGGAGCTATGTTGGCCTGCAGGTCTGTCTGCAGCACCTCGATGAACCACTCCTCCAGGACAGAGTGCAGGCCATAGCAGCGCAGCACCTCCAGGGCTGCCCGCAGCTCCGCGTCCCTCAGCGGCCCCGCGGGGTCGGACCTTGGAGCTGCCTGAAAAGCAGAGGGGACACCAAGTTACGCACAGAAAAGGACTCCTCCAGGAGGATCTGCAGCAGAAGAGACCGCTCATCCCAAAGAGCAGGGTCCAAATGCCCACAGGCCCTGCTGTCGAGCTGCAGCAGGGGGATATCACCCCTTGCTGGGGTCTCAGCCTGTGCCCACCCCCAGCACTAACCCCCAAACACCACCGGCCCTGCTGCAGGGAGCAGCTGCGGGGAGGCACCCAGCTCTGCCGACGGCAGGGCCCCCAGCCACCCTCAGGCCCCCAGAACGAGTGGCTCCGGGGCAAGCCCGTCCTTGGCCGGGCCAGCTGCCTCGGGGAGCGGGCAGGGCCGCGGCAGGCAGGGGAAGCAGCACATCCTCCTGGCATTTACGCTTTCCTGGCCAGCGGGATGAGGAGCGGGGGGATGGCTGGAGCCCCCCGGCCCTTCCCTGACAGCCCCCCGGGCCGGCACAGGCCCCGCCGGCTCCCCCTCCCCAGCCACCGGCTCCAGCCCTTTCTCCCCCCCAGCCCCGGCCTTAAAAACTCTCCCCAGGAGCGGCAGGGCCCGGCCGGGCCGGGGATCAGCCCGGAGCCACCAGCGCGGCGGGGTCGGGCCTGCCCCGCCTTGCCGAGGAGGCCGAACCCGCCAGGGCCCCGAGACGCGAGGGCGGCAGCGTGAGGCGAGCGGGGCGGCCTGGCCGGGCCCCGCAGCCCCCGGGCCTGCCCGGGCCTCCCGCAGCCCCCGGGCCTGCCCGGGCCTCCCGCAGCCCCCCGGGCCCCGCAGCCCCCCGGGCCTCCCGCAGCCCCCCGGGCCTCCCGCAGCCCCCCGGGCCCCGCAGCCCCCCGGGCCCCGCAGCCCCCGGGCCCCGCAGCCCCCGGCCCCGCAGCCCCCGGCCCGCTCACCAGCCCCAGCGCGGCGGGCGGCACCAGGGCGCTGCTCAGCGTGTGCCAGGCGGCCGAGAGCCCCGCGCCCGCCCGCGGCTCCATCGGGCCGGGCCGCTCGGGAGGGCGGAGCGAGGGACGCGGGGCCCGCGCGATGAGCGAGGCCGGGGCCGCGCTGCGGGGCTACAGCGCGGAGCTGCGGGACGGTGAGCGGGGCCGGGCCGGGAGCGGGGCCGGGAGCGGGGCCGGGAGCGGGGCTGAGGGTCCGGGGCTGAGGGTCCCCCGCGCAGGGCTGTCCGAGCTCCGCGCCCGGCGGGAGGAGCTGAACGGGCGGATCCGGGAGGAGGAGGCGGAGCGGACGCGGCTGCAGGGGCAGGTCTGGGCGCTGAGCGAGCGGCTGGCCCGCACCAGCGAGAGCCTGGCCCGGCACCTGGCCGCGCGCAGCGAGCTGGACCGGACCATCGCCGAGACCGAGGCGACCTACGGGCAGGTACCGGCGGGCAGGGGCGGGGGGCTCGGGCGGGTCGCGGTGCCCGGGGCGGGGGGGGAAGCGGGAGCATCCCCGGGTGCGCCCTGGGACCCCCCGTCCGGTGAAGAGCATCTCACAAACCATCCCTGGGGGGGGGAGGAGGAAGCCAGAGGCCTGTGGACCCCGGAGGCTGCAGTTACAGAGGCAGCGAGGAGCTGGTGGAGGAGCTGCTGGGGCTGCCGAGCGCCCTGCCCTGCCTGGTAACGCCTCCCGGCGTTAGCGCCGTTAAACCAGCCGTGTCCGACCAGTGGAGGGGTGGGAAGGAGGCCGGCGGTGCCAGGGCTGTCGCTGTCATCTCAGCTCCTGGGAGGTCTCTACCCTTTCACCTTTCCTGTGTCTGTCAGCTGCCGGGGGCTGCTGGATCCTGGGTACAGGGTGACAGCTGAATCCGATCCTGAGTTACACACCTATCAGGATTTTTGAAAAGTAAAAGAATCTTTCCAGCCCCCTTTCCGATCAGCCATGATCTGCCCTCTAACCAGAGGCTGGCAGTTGAAGAGCACCCCCTCTCCTCTTCACTGCTGCCCAAGTTCTCCTTTCCCTGTTTGTTTTTTTTTAATGTGATCAACTGCTCTGTGTCAGATCCCCTCCCAAAGTCAGTACCTTCCCATGACCATTACTTTTCAGATAAGGCTGGAGCCGTTTTCTCAGCCTGCTTCAAAGCCCTCATTGTTTGGGGTGAAGTGGGGTGGCAAACCCACATCAACATTTCACAGCTGAAGCGTTTTGTGTTGTGAAGCTGCACAAACAAACAGCACCTTTCAAAAAAAACCTTCCCTGAGATACAAGGCACAACCCCCCAGCCTACAAATGAATTAATGTTTATTGAAACGGAAAAAAAAAACACTCGCAGGAGGTGAAAAACAGAAGTGGTTAGAGAGGAAATGAGGCATCTTCTTCCACAGACAAGGTCCCACCAACACATTCTGCCGGTGTCTCATCCTACAGGGACACTTACCTTCATCTCTGACCACTCTGAATTCCACACCCTCACAGCAACATAAGTGATCTTTGGGAATACAGCCCTATTGTCACATTTTGTTTCAATTTTCCACCATGTTAAAACTTTGAAGTGGTGAGATGGACAGGCAGGAAGATCTCCTAAACCTGGTGGAGCTTTGCTTCCTAGAGCATAGTAAGTGGGAGTGTCAGGTTATGTGCAACATAAGGTAGAAATGAGAAAACTAATATAAGACTTAGGCCAACTTAAGGTCATTGGTGGAGCTGAGTTAGTCTTGAAGCAAGAAACCTGAAGTGTGCTGTTCAACAGTGGAAGGCAGTTGAAACAGGGTCAGCTGAGCACAATTTAATACTGATTTTAAAAGCCCCAGGTACCAACATCCCCCTTAAAAAAAAAACAACAACAAAAACCAACAAAATCCAAACATTCACCCCACAGCCTGCTTCAGGAGCTGCTCTGCCTCGTGCTCCAAGACAGATAAATTGCTTGAGGTGTTTCTTATTCTGGTTGTGGGCACGAACCAGAGAAGTTTTTCCACAGAAGTTCCCACAGTGAGATAGGATGATGAGCCACCAAGAATCAGATGTTGGAAGGGCTGGAGAATTCCTCTTGCTGCAAGGTAATTCGAAAGGGAGCTCATAAGAGAAACAGTTTATGTAAAAGTAAGCTCTTTTTATTTCTTTCCCAGATTCTGGAGAGTTCTCAGACATTGCTAGATGCCCTAAAGAAAGGAATTGAGAATGCTGGCAAAGCCAGTGAGCCACAAAGCACTTCAAAAGAAAAAGAAGAAGCAGCACATGGACAAAAGCATTACTGAACTTGTTCTTCAACCTGGAAAGTCCTGTTGGTCTGGGACAGCTGCTGTTCTGTTACATTAATGCCACATTTAATAAAAGTCTTTGTTTTGCAGAAGTAGATTTTCCTTTCAGATAAACTTTGGTTTAGAGATCTCCTAAAGTTAATCCTGAAATCCTAAAGATCAGAGTAGGTATCTGATTAAAAAATACACACTATTTTGAGCACCATGATACTGAAGCACATCCCAGGAGGTGGTTGATCAGCTAATGCTTCTGCCCTCAAAGCAGCATTCACCTTGCTCTGCCAAGCTAAGAGTTCAGCTGGCACAGGCAGGGATTAGAGCACAAAGCTGGGAAGTGCAGAGGCAGCACTTGGCAAATCACAGCTACAAGGTAGAGCAGGAGAACTGGAAGGAGTAGAGAAGCCAGCACCACAACAGGGCAGGCTGAGCTCCTCTGGAGGAGCACACTCTGCACTCCCACACCTCCACTGAGCCTCTCCTGAGCAGGGAAGTTGTAGGCACAGAGCTAATCACCGAGAACACAAAGTACCAGAGCTGCAGTTTAGCATGGAACAAGCTGCAGGATGTTGCTGGCATTAGCATTTCTCGTTGGTCCCCAGCAGAACAGAGTCAGGGCTAGTTCAGACACCTGGTCCCTAACTTTAATTACAAGCAGCTTTTGCTTTGCCACCTGCAGTTTTGTTGAGTTGCAAATCTAGAGGCAGAGCTGCCTTAAACTGGCCTGAGCCTTCCCACAGGGCAAGATGCTCCCTGGGACCTTTTCTGCTACAAAAGCTGTGCATAATCTTTGCTTCAAATACAGTCCCTGATCTCTGGCTCCCTGCACAGCTACTGGCTGTGGGCACTGCCCAGTGTTTAACTCCACACGTTTGATAACTTACTCCTCCCTTAAATCTATCAGTCACTAGCAGCCCTGTATTTTTCCTCATTCCACCCCAGTCAGCTTCTCCTCCTGAAACATTTCATTAGTGGGAGAAGCCTTAAGACATGCTGTTCCAACAGAACTTGTGTCATGTCAGGCAGATGTGCTGCCAGCCACACACTGCTCCTGGGAGGTCCCACAAGGAGCAGATCTTGAGTTACCCTGAAAAGGACAAGCCATAGAAGTACAAGAAGGTGGAAAGTGTTCCCTTGTGGCCCCTCCAGCCAACAACTAACAAGCTGCTGAGTACCTAATTTTTTTTGCATTATCTTTCCAGAAATATTTAGGCACCCAGGGCAGAAGAACCAGAAGTATGTCTTAACTTGCAGTCTGTATTTTTCAGCAGGAACACCTTCCTCCTGCTGCTACAACATACACCCAAACAAGTGCAAGGTATGCAGAGCACTTGCAGTTCATAAACCAGTGTCAGCTTGACTAGATGTTCATCGTGTGTGTGTATATATAAAATAGACAAACCAATGAAAGTATCAAATTTAATCAGCCTGTTCCTTTGGACAGAGCTGCACGCTGGGGTCCCCCTCATTTCATAAAGCCCAAGGAGGCCATTCTCTATTCCAACTGCATCTCTTTTAATCCCAGAAGTACAAATCACATTAGCAGCAGCGTTCTGTCTTCTCCAGAGTGCAATTTTGACCCTGAGTTTACAGTAGTAGAAAACGTAAATGGAACAGTCTAGCAGATTCCTTTGCATATTGGCTGCATTAAACAATTACAACAGAACTATAAAAATCCTAGAAAAAAAAAATACTATATTCCTTGTTCAAGTTCTGCAGAAGAAAGGAGTGAAATGGCCCTCCTGTGCTTTGCATGAGAGGAGCAGAGCGAGTGTGGCCTGAAGGAAGCCTCCCTGCCAACCAAGACAGGGAAATCTTGGTCCTGGCCACCATCAGATGCTGGAACGAAGCCACAGGAGGAACTGGCAAACTGAAGCACAACCAGCAGAGACCCAATGCCAGGACTGGGGATGGACACATCAAAGCTATGGCCAATGTTTGGGAAACTTCAAGAGGATCAAGCCAGTCTGGACAACTCTGTTTAAAGATCAGTGCAAAAATGACACCTAAAGCTAAAGGCATGTGTTTCCCTCCCACCCCTCACACAGTGGGTTCAGCTTCCTTCACAAGAACTTAACTGGCACACCCATGATGGTTCAGTGAAACTAGACCCAGAAACATGCTGAGAACAAACCACAAACCACAACAGTCCAAAATGACACCCAATCTAGCTGTCAAATCACAACCACCTCTGGGAATCCAGCTGACTGCACAGATACTCCCAGTGCTCCAACTCCAGAGCTGTTCTTCACTGGGGCTTCTGGTGGGAGAGGAGTTACAGAAGCTGTCCAGACCCTGCCGAGTACCTGGATGAGTGGACTCAGACAAGCACTGAGAGAATCTACCTCCATCCCAGGATTACAGATCCATTCTTATGATGCTTGCCTCATCAGCAGCTGATCTTGAACAAGGAATATATAAGGCCACAGGCAGAATAAAAACCATATATGCCTTAAAACTAGTAGTCAGGTCCCAGAATCCAGTGCAAATATTCTCCGAAGATGCCCAATAGCATCTAGTCCATCCTTGGCATCAGGATCCAATGAAAACCGTGGTGAGGGAGGGACCCAGAAGCTTCTTTCTGTGGAGCTTGCAGGGAGGTTGGGAAGCTGCACTGTCACATCCCGCCCAGCAGCTGCTGCTGCAGACCAGGGGATGGAGCATCAGAAGTAGAGAGCGGGTTCGCTGCTGAAATCAGAGAGCCCGCCCTTCTCGGCTGGGGTGAGCTGTGGAGAAAGCAGAGGGGAGATGGAGGTGGCATCAAATCCAAAGCAAATGAGTGCCCACACCTTTGGAGGGTGAAGGCTGCGTTGGCACCTTGCCTGGGGCTAGCCAGCACATTTAGTTTCCCCCCCTCCAAACCCTGGGGTAGGAAGGTGTCCCAGCTGCCTCCCGGGGAGAGGCAGGTTGTGCTGGGATCAGACACGGGCTCCAGGGTGAGAAGCAGTGGAATCGTTTATTATGGGAAAATGCTCCCTTATGTACTTTTACAGTGGGAACTGAGAATAAGCAACTGGGGTAGAGAGTGCAAACAGCACTCACACCTGCTCCTTGGCACATACACAGACTTGGGGCTCCCAGGATGTAGCCAACCACACACCGAGCACATGATAAACACTGTTCTGATTTTTGTCAACCTTCACCCTGCTGCTCACAGCCAGCCCTGGCCCTTAGCTGGTTTCATATTGTTGTGTCTACTTCTTTACAGACAGAGGAGGCCCTTTTTCTTTTCCCATGGCTATTCTCCACAGTGGGTCTGCCAGTGCCACCAGGACCTTGTGTCCCACTTCAGTGGCACAGCTTGAACAGCCACCCTGGGCAGCCAGCACAGCCACAGGTGTTCAGAGGAAGGCACATCCCGTCCCATCCACTACCCAGACCCACCCAAGCACCAGATAAGAGCACAGCAGGACACAGCCAAGCCCTGCTTATTTCAAGTCTCACCATCTCTTGGTTCCCATGGGAATCAGCTTCCTTTGGGAGGGATCCCTCCACAGCAGGCATCTCCTCATACTTCTGCTCCTGCCACTCACTGAACTTCACAGAGTGCTTTGGGGTGTAGCTGGATAAATCTGTTGGAAGGACAAAGCTGACGTGAGTATTTCTCATTGCCCCAAAATGAAACAGGATCAGGATCCTGGCCAGGAGAGCACGGAAGCTGCCCACCTGCAGTTCCCTGTTCTGGTTGGGGCCCTGTCCCCACCAGGCCCCAGTTCTGCTCTCAGCTGGCAGAAGTCACCTCCATTGTCATTTCCAGTTCTGTGGAGCCCTGTAAGGGGCTGCAGGGAACATGGACAGTGTCAGACACCACCAGTAACTCCCCAGTGCCACCACAGTGCCTCGCTCACCTGAGTTAGGTGTACTGGGATGCAAAGTGCTATTTGGACGCGGAATGTAAAAGGTGCGAGATTTGTCCTCCTCTGTTTCAGAAGCATGTCCTTCCTCTTCCTCTTCTGCCAGCGAGCTCTCTGATGGATATTCAAACATGGTCTGCAAACTTGTCTCATTGAAAGAGATCTTCATCTAGACAACAGCAAAGGAGAATTATTAGAAAGCAGCACAAGAAATCCAACACTTGCTCTGACAATGGCCACCTCCCACCCCAGGTTTCACCCTGGTTTAAGGGAGCCATTGCATGTCCCCCCACCTTTCCCCACATGCCTTGTCAAACCTCTTACTGTGCTGAGAGAAACCACAAAGGCAGGTAGCCAAAGGGATGGGATGGAGTCAGGAGGCTGAGAGCTCCAGAGTACCTCTGGATTTTTGCCCCAGCACACACCTGGCCATCACCTAACATGGATGCCCAGCAGCCAAGAGGAGCTGCTGGCATGACCCTCAAGAGGGATCAGGGTTGCCAAGGAGGACAGGAAAGCATCCACATGGTGGAAAGGTGACATTGCTAATGCCTGCCAACTTGTGTACCCCTGCTCTAGAGTACACAAACATCAGCAATCAGGACTGCATCTCTGGGAGGACATCCTGGCAAAAAGCTATTGAAGCTAAATAAAAACAGGGTTTAACACCACAAGTGAGAAGATGGAAGCAGCTAAAGGAGAGATGGTGACAGGTGACAGTAGAGGGAGAACACTGGAAAAGTGGAAGGTACCTAAAGGTTCTGTTTTGAGAAGGGTTTTATTTAGTACTCTCACTAATGACTTTTGAACAATAACAGAGAGATGGAGAATGACAATGACTCCAACATGGGAGTTCACCACAGAAAAAAACAGATTTTTATGGGTCATTCAGAAAACTGGAGAGCAAGAACACTAGAAATGAGACAATGTTTAACTTTGCTCTACAAGAAACTCACCACCTGTGAATAACTGAGAAAATCTGGATTGGCTACAGGAGTGTAATCATCATATTAAGGAGTAAGGACTGCCTGGCTCCATCCTCCCTGTAACACCCAGCAGGCAGTGGAAGGCAGCAACTGGACTCCCCCATTCTCTCCTCCAGGCTGAACAAACCAGTTCCCTCAGCTTCTCCTCATATGCCATTACCCCCAGCCCCAGGAGCTCTTTGGTAGCCTCTGCTGGACTTGCTCCAGTTTTTCCACCTATCCTGCAGCAGGATGCCCAAACCCAGACACAGTAACTCCAGATGTGCTCTTCAGAGTGAAAGCTGAGGGAAGGGGTTGTTCCTCTGCAGCTTTACATGTCCTAATCATTATCTACTGTTCTGCTGAGAAGCTCTGTTACAAGTCATCTCAACAGGTGGAGAGCAGATTCAGCCTGTTCAGAGTAAAAATGAAGGCTGAGAAAGAGCACAACAGCTCTTTGTAAGTACACCAAGAAAACAAACACCAAGGAGCAGAGGAGAACAGCTGATGCCAGCACACAACAGACAAACAAGGGGGATGAGCTTGCCAGGAATTAGTTTATGCCAGAAGTAGGGAAGTATGTAGCCAATGTGGATCAAGGTTCAGGAGCCTCAAAGGGTGTTGTGATCCCTTTACTTCTAACTACAATTAACATTGAGCTACTAGGGTTCTGAACAGAATTAAAAGGGCATGGTTGCTGGTGATAGGAGAAGGAAAGATGGAAATAGCATCCAGAGAGGGCAACAAGCTGCCTTTCCCCATTCCCTGCCCCAGCCTGAGCCACTCTCATCTTCTCCAGAGGACCCATAGCGAGAGGAATGATTACATTCCAGAGAAAAGGGGTTGGAATAAAAAGGCCCTAAAGATCAGAGCATCCCAATTGCTGTTCCCTGAAGTTCTCACCCTTGCTGCTGACCTAGATGCTCCCTGATCCGAGCCAAGCAGTGACTGCTCACAATGTGGAGCCTGTGCTGTGGGGATGAGCCAGCCTGCCAGGCACCAAGGCCACGAGGGCTGAGCTGCCCAGAGCTCCTGGAAGCTCAGAAGCTACCCCAGAACACAGCTCTCCACTGCACACGGGCTGCTTACCAGTGCTGGCAACTGTGCTGGTGGGCAAAAAGTACGTGGCCAAACACAAAAAATAAAAGGGATAAGGAGAGATGTGCCCTGTTTTTAAAATTTAAGACTGGGAGATGGAACTAGGTTTTTGCTGGATTTCTGGTATCAGGAGGAAATCTGTAAGGAAAGTTACTTTGAGTCCAATTTGGACCAAAGCTGTGTGTAGTGCAAGAAGAGAAAACTGCCCTTCCAGGGAGTAAAACCAAAGTAAGCAGCAGAAATTACCAGGAGACACTCCCCCATGCAGAGCCCAGAGGAAACCTGCCAGCAGCCCAGCCCAAGGGCTGAGCCAAGGCAGCTCCACGTGCCCACAGCCACGCTTGCTCCCTGGAGCAGGGCTGGGTGTCCTGCAGAACGCTCTGCCACCAGGGTTGGTGGGGTTGCAGAGAGGCCCCAGCGCTGCAGGAGGCCAGGCTGGAGCCATTCAGACCAGTAATCATTAACCAGAGCAGTGCCAGCCCCAGGCACCCAGGGCCCCAGCTCAGGACAAGACAACCTGCTGCTTCAGCAACACCTCCAGCCAGCACTGCCCAGGTGGGGCCTGACACCCTGGCACAACACCACCCCAAAAACCCCACGCTGTCGTGCTCCAGGGTCACATCCTAACCCCCCCCACCCATGTCCTGCTGCCAGGAAGCAGGAGGAGCCCCAGGGCTGCTCCACAGCAGCGTGTCGGGGCGCACCCAGGCAAAGCAAACACCGGGAACAACCCGGTGCTGGCACAGGGTTGGACTCCTGCAGGTGACCCACCTGCCCATGCAAAGCAGAGGGAAAACAGCCCTGGAACCCAGAGCTACAAGCCTGCCAAGAGCTGTGGGCACCACTCAGGTTCCCCACGTGAACTCCCCTCCCCAGAT
Source organism: Apus apus (assembly GCF_020740795.1). NCBI lineage: Eukaryota > Metazoa > Chordata > Aves > Apodiformes > Apodidae > Apus > Apus apus. Next base: position 1,828,915 of record NC_067300.1, on the reverse strand, counting down.
GTGAGGCTTCAGGGGAAGCACAAAGCAGCTCTGAAGTTGGGAGCACAACTTATTCAGGTGGAAAGAGGGGACACATGGGTCGATATGAGCAGCACTGAGGACTGTGAGTAGGGAACACAGGCAGGTTTGGTTCCAAGAAATATCTAAAAGAAAAATCAGGAGCCCAGCAATGACCCAGACAATAGGCCTGCACAGCCAGCCCTTTGCCAGCCCACGCAGACTTCTATGGAAACACAAAAGGCAACAGAGATAATTTCCTTTAAAAGGAAAATGTATCCCAGAAAAGCCAAGCACACTCCAGCCAGAGGACATATTTCATCATGTCTCAGCAGAAGTTCCCCCGCTTCTGCTGCTAGCTGGAGAAATGAGGAATTCTGCACCCTTCAGCTGTGGATGTTTGCAGGGATTTGTCACTATTTGCTCAGCTGAATGCTTCACCCAGAACTGTCACAAAACCAGGGTCCAACCCAAAACCATTTACCTATCTATTAATACCTGCCCAGCAATCAGAAAGAATAGGGCAGGCTTTTCAGGGAATATTGTGCTGTTCAGCCCCCAAATTCCTGTTGCCATAGCAAAGATCATTTCTTTATTTGCTTGGAATTGAACAGTAATGAGTAATGGAGCACCCAGGGGAAACATCATCAACAAGCATAAATACGAGCAGTGATATATGTCTCACTTTGAAAAGCAATATAAATTCAACCTTGTTGCGGGTGACGCAGGCTGGCAGGACCCAGTTTAACCCCAAACAAGTGTGAAAGAGCTCTGTACTAGAACTAAAACAGTTTACAGAAAACAGCTTGTGACAGGAACAATGCAAATCAGCAGTCACCTCACCTCCAGAAGCCAAGGTGGGAAAGTCTACAGGGATAGGGATATCATCATGAGTCTCTGGAGCAAACCATGGGGCTAATCAGCATCCTCAGAAGCAACCTCTCTAATGTGGCTTTGCTCTTCTCCCCGTATCATCATAATTGCTCCCTGGCAGGTGTGGCAAAGCCAAAGTGTAACGTAGGGTGCTTTACACCCTTTCAATAGGGACCCTTTTGGTAGTGCAAATCCTCACCTTGTAATAGTAAGAAAAGAATACTGTTCTAGTATTAGAAGAAAAAAAAGAAGGTGAAAAAAAACCCCATCACATTCCAGCAAGGACAGTCAGGGTCAGCATACTGATCCCCCTTGTAGCAGCCTACCAGAAATTATGGAGCCCATTTCCCCTTCCCTGCAGAGAGATTGCCAACAGCCACCCCCCAAGCCCGTGGCTCTCACAGGGGGCTGGAAGGGACCCCACTGCCATCCCTGCTCAGCACATGGAGCTGAGTGGGGTGACAGGTCATGGAGCACAAGCTGGAGTTTCTCCCTGCTAACACCACAGGGTGCCTGCAGCACTTCCAAACGCTGCTGCAGAGCCTGGAGAAGGGCAGCAGCTGTTTCATGGAGACAAGAGGGGGACAGCAAGTTTTAGGTAATGTGGTTACACTCCCAAGTACTTCACAAGATCCACCAGCTGAGTAGCACCAGGGATCAAGATTTGCTCTTTTCAGGTACTGATTTTCCTCTAATCATCCCCTCTCCCCCAAGTAATATAATGCTGAAATGACAAAAATCAGTGACCGTGCTGCCTCCTGAGGACATGCACCAGCTGCCAACCTGCCAGCGTGCTGCTGGGTGTGATCTAAAGCAGCTGGTTTAACAGCTTGTCACACCTGGTCAGCCAAATGCCTCCTCCCTTCTCAGCAAAGGCAGCAGGAGGGTTTCGGCTGTATCTGCAGGAAGGGTGGACAACAATTCAGCATGAAAACAAAAGAATGTGACTGACATCTCTGACAGGACAAAGCATGGACAAAAAAAAATCAGTGGTTTGAAGAAAGATCACCTTATGCTTCTGTGCAGTCCTTACACTGAGCTTTGTTGCTGCACTAGTTGTCCAGAGATTCGGTCAGTGAGACAAAAACACAAGACCAGGCACCTGAGAACTGCAGCACCCCAAGCTGGGCAGGAAAGCTCCTCAGGCACCAAAGCCCATTTGGTAGGGTGGTGGAGGCTCTGCCCAGCAGAGCTCAGGATCTGTGCTAGGAGGTGGGCCCCTCAACACCTCACACCTCTACCATGGGGTGAGAGGGAAGGTCCCTGCACAGACAAATAACTGCCTGTGAGACTGGACACAGAGGGACCAAGCTGATATTTTACAGTTGCTGAAGTTCCCCAAAGGGTTTACCCTGATCCTTCCATCTGACTCAGCCTGACTGTTCTCACAGGTCAGCAAATTTAGTAAAACAAGGTGGAGGAGGAACTCATAAATCACATCTCTCTGCAGGGACCTTCATTTTTTTTGTTACAACCTGCAGTCAATGATCTGGACAGCTCTCATGAGATGCAGTTTTCTCTATGAAACTTTTAGATAAAGAATTCTGGGGGAAATAAGCCCTTACACAGGAGTTAGTAATCAGGTTATCTGCATGCCTGTACTTGTCCTGACAACACGGTCATGTGTCAGCCCAAATGGCTGAATTAACTCCAGGCACAATCTCTAAGCACAGCAGCCTGGACTAGTACCCTGAGGGCTACAGTATCATCAGCATATTACCAAGACATTTGCTGTCATTCAGGAGCTTTTGTACCATTAAAGCCTTTCCTTGACACAGGAAGAAAGAGTTTTTCCCTGACAGGGACACCTAGGAATGGAAGGGACTTGAGGCTTGGTTCCTGCAAGATTATACCTGCACTGCTCTGGCTGAAGTAGCCTGAGTATGGCCAGGAAATTGCAGATGGCATTGCAGAAATGTACTTTTCTGTCATTCAGTACAGAAAGAAGAGTTCTGGGGCACAGGAATTGGCTGCTCCACTTGATCATACCTTTCCAGGAAGTGTTTCCCAAGAGTAACACTGAGTTTTGCTCAGCCATTAACTTACTCTTGCATCACAAGCCAGAAGCACTACAGATTTACAGCAGTAGCATGTCAAGGGAGCGGGGTGTTGCTGGCAAAGGGGAGTTTGCCTCCAGGACCACATCCCAGCTCCCAAGCCACAAGGCAAAACAAGAAAGTCTCCATTTACAAGGCAACCCACAAAGCCAGCTCTGTGTAATCAATATGCTGAAGCACATGGTAGACAGAGGCAATGCATGGAGATTCGAAATATTAAACTCCTTGTTCAAGACACAGGGAAGTTTCAAATTCCTGATGAGAAGTGACAGGGTAGGGACAGTCCGAAGAGCATGGAAAGGCAGGCAACTCTTAGTTAACTCTTCCCTTGACTCTGTTGGACAAGAAGAGATTCCAGTGCCCAAACAACCACAGGGCAGTTGGAGCCCCAGTCTGACAGGGTACAAAGCAGCAATTCACCCACAGATCCCTTCATTCCTTTGCACATCTGTGGGCAGAGGAGCCAGAGCCTTCCATGGCTTAACAAGCTACTTGCTTGGCCCAAAAGAACTGGTCAGATCTCCCTACATGTATGAAACAGATCTCATCTGAATACACAAAGAGAGCAGGCATAAACAAGACACAACTAGTGCCAAGACTTGGTATCTTCATAAACACCACACAAAACTCCCAAACAGCAGAGGATTCTGATCTCCAGGCAACTCCAAGCCTACATTTGCTGTAGCCTATATGTGGCTACAACGGGTGCAACGCTGGGAGGTGCCACCCACAAACATTTCTGTGCAACCCAGACTGACCAGAGCTGCCCAGACATGTATCTTGGTTTAGTACAAGTGAAGCATCTCCAGCCGGAATGGGACAGAAGGAGCAACGTTTCCCAGGAAATATGGGGAGGGTGGGAACAGAATTACTTCCCACCCTGGCAAGGAGCTCTTTCTAGACGTCAGGACCAAGAGTGACACAAGGCTTCAGTGACACAAACTGTATCAGCCAAGTGAGAGAGTTCATGTCTCTCTTGCCCTTCTTCTGTACTACTGATATGCAAAAGATATTTCCTCGAAGAGAAGTGACTAAGTGCAGCAAGATCCCCACGGGACTTACAGACGTGCCCTCAGACCCACATTTTCACTAGCTGCAAGCTGTGCAATTTCCCTAAGCACAAGCAGTTTGCTCTCATGGTGCCTTTGAAATAGTTTCTTCAGCCTGCTTTTAGTCCAAATGCCTACAAAACAGCAGCTCCATCCTGCCAAGTTCCTAAGATCATCTGAAGGGCACTTCTCAGAAAACACCAGCACCAAGTTCCTCCAGCTCAGACTTTCCCAGGATGTTTGTGAAGTGTCTCTGCATGACACCGATGCCTCACGTGGCTCTTCCTACCCTAACTGTCCAGGCAGAGATATTGTTCCAGCTTCAGGGCATACCCATGTTCCATGCAGGCACAAGGGAGAGTCTGGGTTTATACATTGCCCAGGCTTCACTTGGGAGGGGAGTGAGCTGTGAGCTCTGCCACTGAACCTGGAAATGAAACATTTTCATTTTTCCTACTGTTTCCCACGTCGGACACAGAAAAGCAGGACTTCTGCCCTAGCCAGCCTGAGTGTGTACTTCCTCAGCCCTTCTGAGGAACACCATGGAAAAAACAGAGAGGGAAGGAAAACCCAAACCCAGGACAAGCTGAATACTTGAGATAGAGGGATGTTATAAACCATCTCCAATCTGCTCCACAGATTAAGGAAACCGATTAAGATAATGTTTAACTGTAAGCCCTGTGATCAGAACTCGGAGCACAAAGCACTCCAAATCTCTCAAGCTCTGGAGCAGGCTGAGCTCTGGGCATGTCCTAACCAGCTTCAAGGACAGACTTGTCTCTTATCTGCATAAGAGTTTCTATTTTAGGTCTTCTGTCCCATTCCCTGTGCTGCCCACAGAGGAGGAGGAGAAGAGGGGGAATTTGGGAGCAGCTCAGATTGTCGCTGTGGCACCAGGCGAAGTGTGGGAGCAGCCAGGCCACAGAGAATCTGAGAGAGGCAGAAAATTTCCCACTACAGGGATGAGATAAACATGACTCATCTGCTCTGTTGAGTGCAACAAAGAACCAGCACTCCCAGGAGCTGGCAGGCAGTGGGGCAATAGAAACCAACCAAGCCCCACCAAGCGCCTCAGGTCCAGCTTGCAAGGTGGTTTAAAGCTGAGAACTGCAACAAGATTCTGACTTCTCCAGTCTTCAGCCACCAGCACCATGGGCTAAAAATCCGAATTTAGAGAAGGACAGGGAAATGGCAGTCTGGGTGACACAGCCCTGCTCACATCTGTCAGCTGGTGGAAATCATCTCCGCAGGGCAGGGACCACGCCTGATCACCCCAGACATGGGCTGGACTTGTCACTGCTGACCTCACCTACCAAAAATGCAACACATCCATGTCAGATAAGTCAGCCCCTCCTTAAAGGTGGCAAGTGTCACGCCCCCCAGAGCACAGCCACAAGGCAGGAACCAGAAGGGGAACACACAGCTCTCCAAGAGCTAAACAACACAAATCTTTGCCCTGAGCCCTCCAAAACACAGGGACGGAGGAATCGACGTCAAAAAGGTTTTTGCTTCTATCACCAGGTTACTTTAATGGTGTTATGGTTACCTTATTTGTGTTATACATCACAGAAAAAATACTTCAGGCAGCCACCAGTATTTAGATTCCATGCTGTGCAGACTTGCTCCAAACAGGTCTGGGCAACCGTTGGAGGTGTTGATCCCTGCCAGCATCTGGAGCCTACACCTGGTTCTCACAGGAGACTGAATCCAGCAGAACTGAACAGATGGAAAGCTACAGAGCAAGAAGTTCAGCAGGTTGGACCAACAAAACTGCTGCCCAATCCTGCCCATGATGAAAAGCTGAGGGATGTTTAGAGTAAGTCTTTAACAGACATTTAAGTGGGCACCTGGAAGCCACACTCAGGCATTATGGAGATCAGAATGTTAGAAAATGCAACAGGCTGAAGTCCACGTAAGCTGGAACGTTTGAAGCTAAGCTGAGGCTGAACATCTTTGAAGACAATTCACAAAGAAGCAGGAAACCATTAGACTCCAAGAGTTTGGATCCCACCAGCCTTGCTCTTCTAAGCCTGTTCACACCAGGGTCACCTTCCTGCACTCAAACTGCTGTCTGTGCCAAGCAAAAACCATTAAAAACATCAACAATCCGATGCCTGTTGGCTTGCAAGTCCTGTTATTTACAGGACTTTGGATGACCTGGGCAGAAGTCACCTTTCCTGCAGAATCCCCAGGAGGTTCCAGGTCCTGGGGCAGATAAACATACCAGGACTTGGGATGAACTTCAGGAGTGACAAGACATAAGGAAAGAGCACAGTCAGAGCAAATTCTGTACATGCAGGACCTTGATAGAATCCTTTTGGTTGGAAAAGACCTTTCAGATCACCCAGTCCAACTGTTCACCCAGCACTGCCAAGGCCACCACTAACCCACATTCCTCAGCACCACATCTACACGACTCTGAAATCCCTCCAGGGATGGGGACTCCACCCCTGCCCTGGGCAGCCTGGGCCAGGCCCTGACAACCCCTTCCAGGAAGAAACTGTTCCCAATATCCAATCTAAACCTGCCCGGGGCAACTTGAGGTCACTTCCTCTTGTCCTGTCCCTTGTTCCTGGGGAGCAGAGCCCGACCCCCCTGGCTCCAACCTCCTCTCAGGCAGCTGCAGAGCCAGCAGGTCTCCCCTCAGCCTCCTTTGTTCCAGGCTGAACTCCCCCAGCTCCCTCAGTTACTCCTTGGCAGACTTGTGCTCCAGCCCCTTCCCCAGCCCCGCTGCCCTTCTCTGGACACGCTCCAGCCCCTCCATGTCCTTCTTGCTGTGAGGGGTCAGAGTCCAGACTCCAACAAGATGAGAAGATGAAGTCTGAAGACAGACAGCTACTTCTCAGGCCCCTGCTGCCTCTGCAGTCCTTTCCAGTCCCTCGCTCCAACATGCCAGTCACATGTTTTACAGAAACCTAGATTTCTATATTGCTGACAAGTTTCTTATACATTATCTTGGCAGGTAACCAGATCAAGACTGGTTCTTGTCTGCTCAGCCGATCTAGACTTTATCCTCTGAGATCCCAAAGACCCACATCCTGCAGCAAAGCCTTCCTTTCCTCCTGGGGCTGCTATCAGGCTGAAGTGTCATTACTACTCCGGTAATAACAGAATACAAAGACAAGCAGTGAGCAGAGGTCACCAGCAGTGATCGGCACCCTCTCCCCCACTCCCTGTTTAGAATAAAGGTCAGTAGGTCTCCTTCCACCCCTGCACACGTATCCTGTCCTCACTGGCAGAGCTCACAACCTCTGCCAGCTGCTGCCCAGCACACCCATGCAAAACTGCAAACGTTCACTTGGTTTTCAAACAGAAGTCACACCCCAGTGCTTCATCTGAACGAACTGTGATGCCACTTGGAGAGGTCTCAGCAGAGCCACAGAGCGGGTGAACCACCCTGGAGGGCATCCTAACACCCGTGGGAGGACAGGAGCTCAGACTCCCTGCCCACAAGGGCAGCCTGGTCCCTGTGACACACACAGCTGGGGCTCTGCCCTCCACCTGCAGTTCTTGATCATGTCCCATCACACAAAATCCCACATTCACCTTCACAGCCCTGGGTGAACAGCCGCCCCACCACAGCAGCTCTGGTTGCACAAGAGAGCTGGGAGACCATTTGTTATTCTGACACAGGAACAGCATTTCTCTCTCTCCATCCTCAGCTCAAAATCCAGCTCCAAACCCAAAACAAACAGCTGCTTCACATATTTGAAGTGTCTGGAAGGAGCAATAAAGCTGTTTTTCCTGAAAGGCCTTGAAGACCAGCAGGCCACAGCAAAGTCACAAGTGTAACTGGGTCCTGCAGCCTTGCAGATGAGAGCAGGGGCTGGAGCTTGTCCTGTGCTGAGAGCAGCAGTGCTGGAACCCACCCTCACGCTGCCCTAGCCACCCTCCCACTCCAAAAACCATAGAGCATGTAGCCTGGAGGATGAGGAGCAAGTCACCTCCATCTTGCTGGCATCTCCACCATAGCCACGCAACCGGTGGCCAGACCAAGGGATGGAAAAGGAAGCCTGAATTTCCCCATTTGTAGAAAAACACCATTTGCATCTCACAGAACAAACAGTCTAACTGCCACCACTGCTGCTCTCCCTCCTAATAAATCATTAGTCTGACTGTAAGCACAGGGATCTAGAGGAACGTGGCACTTCCAGGCTGTGCTAGACCTGCACTTTATCTCACCCTGATTCCTGTTGGGCAGCAGCAAGAGGATAAAGTTTTCCAAGTCATGGAAAAGTTTCACTAAACACCACTTTCTTGACCCTGACCCTTCAGCAAATCCAAGGCAAAGTTTGGAAAGGAGGTGGGCTCATCCAACAGGTCTGCCTGGAGAGAATGACCCCAAAAGGCCTGGATAGCTGCTCAACTGACACCAGCATCAGGCTTGATTTTGATAACCCCAAAAGGGAAAGGGACATTGGTTTCACCAAGGAACTGCAGCTTCCAGCTCACAGGAAATGTCTGCTTCTGCCCAATTCAGGCCAAAACCGTTTCTGAAAACCCCGTTGCATCTACAAAACAGAACCCTTGTTTTTGGCCAGTTGCCTTAGCAACACTCAGCAATCTCTTGGGAAGAAACCAAGGAATGCGTCCAATTACTAGCTCCTTCCTTTTCAGGCATCAACACTCAGACTTATTACCCAGAGTAAAAGCCACAAACATCCTCTAGGTTAAGAGTAAACAGAAATCTTTCCATTTGCTCCAGCATCAGCACCTTCTAAACCCTGGCTACAAAGTCCAACTCCACACTTGCCACCCCCAGCAAGAAGGGAACTGAAAGAAAAGCTGCTGTTTCTCCTACTGCATTTAACTCTTCCCAGAAACTTGTGGCTCTTCACTATATCTCCTTAATCCAGATCTTATTTTCCAAAGGGTGCCTATTTGTTCGAGCCTCCTGAGCCCTGCAATGTTACAGGCAGTTCCTCCTTTCCCTTTTAATATCTCCCTTCTCAGAAGCTAGATCTTCAGTCAGGTCCTCACACAGGCCATCCCCCCACACAACTCTCAGCCAACACTGTCACAGTTGTGTGCTCCTCACAGTGTTTAGCACACTTGAGGGTGTCTGCAGAGCGGGGCACTTAATGCTATTAAGAAGATAAGAACAGAAGCAGAGGAGCTACATGACCTGCTCAATGTCACACAAATCCAGCATCAAGCAGACACAACACTGGTAAACAAACTTCTAAGAATCACATGGCATTTTAGGTTGGGAAAGAAACTTTGGAGGTCTTTAACCCAGACTCCTGCTCTAAGCAGGTCCAACCAGATCAGTTGCTCAAGGTTGTCCCCAGGCAAGTTTCAAATACCTCCAAGGATGGAGATGCCACCACTTTTCTGGGTCCCTGTTGTAGCATTTGTTGCTGCACCAGCCTTGTCCTCATCTTCCTTCCTCCTTTTTGTACAGCTTCCACCACACATCACTTAACTGTTTTTGCTTAATTGAGGCTTTATTCTCTCACCAGCATCGCCCGGCCCAGTGAAATGAGCTCCACTGCCTGCACCAGAAGCTGGGCTTATCTAAAGAGTCTGCCCCACAAAGTCTCATGTGTATTTTCTGCTCCATCCTAAGATTACCCCAGAGGTAACACGTCTTCTGGATATTTTCACCATTTATACCACACACCTGACTTGATGAAAATCCAATGAATACCCCAAACTACAGAGAGACAAGAGAACAGCCAGAATGAGTACAATCAGTGAGGTATTTACACAGCAGAACAATTCCAGTCTGATTAAGCACTTCCTTGTAGGAGGACAAGGGGAAAAACACAGGAGCACTGAGCAAGAACCAACCACTCCTGCTTATTTGCTTATTCTGGATCTCATGGCTCTCATGCTCCAGGTCTGCTGCCTGCATTAGTCAATCACACTAACACCCAGGGCGCGTCTCACGGAGGAACCCAACAAGGTTAAGCCACGAGAAGCAGCACTCCCTGCCTCCCTTCTCAGTGAGATACACCCTGTTCAAAGGATTTCCTCAAATTAGAGTGCTCAGTGCCTCAGGCACCCGTGTGGATTCAGTCCATCAAGTATTTAGCTGAATGTAGGTAACGGAATGTCAAACACCTCTTCCCGCTACGGAAACACGTGTCACATCACAGGCCTGGGAACAGGGATGTGTCACCTCAGTGTGTGGCTTTCAGAGCCCAACAATCCGTGCCTGCTCCTTCTCCAGCACAGCAAAATAAACTCCCTCTTCCAGGCTGACTATGTCTTTATCACATCCAGATGCACTTCACCACGCCATACAAAGGCCAATTCTCAATTTAAGGCTCGCAAGGATCCAACTTAGATTCCAAGCAAGTGAGAAAACCTGGCGCTGGCTCCCAAGATCCAAAGTTGGATCCACCAGTGTCTCGTGGTTCGTCAGCCACGCAGCCAGAGCGAGCAGACAGCTGGCACAATCCTCTCCTGGGGAGTTAAGTTGTTGCTGATCTCGTCCTGCCTAATACAGCCCTCATTAATTCCCCAGCCTCTATCAATAGATCACTAATGAGGGGGAAGATGCCCATGCCATGCTGCCCACTACTGAGCCACAGGCTGAGCGTGGAGCTCAGCATGTCCAGCACCCCCAGGCACGGCGGGAAGGGCTGCAGAGGGTTCAAACCACAGAGCTCATTCCCCACCTTCTAAACACTGGGAATATTTTCCTTTCTGTTACCACAGCTCCAAGAAGCTATGTAGGAGAGGCCCTGCAGTTATAGGGCATATCCCACTCCCATCTACTCAGTGGGTCAGAACCCAGTGCCCCCTCCCCCAGGGCAAGCCTGCGGCTCTCAAAAAGGACCAGAAAGACACTGCCCATCATCCCACCCGCGGCCTCTTGGAAAGACAAGCCAGAAGTAGGACTGAGCTACCTCCAGCCGGGCTGTCCAGCACAGAGGTGCCCCAGGCAGTTACCTTCTTGCGGCGGGAGCCCGCCTTGCTCATGCAGGACCTCTCCAGGGACAGGTAGCCCCCAATGACTTCGATCTCATTCACCGTGGGGTAGCGCTTTTTATGGGACATCCCTGCTGGGGGCCCAGCAGCATTCTCCACAGCTTTGCCTTTTCCTTTGCTCTCTTCCTCCTCCTCCTCCTCTTCCTCCCGCTGCAGCCTTCCTCTGGCATCAGCAAGAGTCTGCAGCCCCGAGGGCTTCCTTTTGGGCATGACAGTGAAGGTGCTGCCTCCTCTCTGATGGGGGACAGAGTGTGGTCTGTAGACGGGCACGGAGGAGGTCTCCATGTCCAGGTCAGGTCCAGCTCCTCCAGGCTGATCTGCCAAGCTCCCCGTCCTCGCAGCCGAGCCAGCCCTGGGGGAAAGCTCCCCATTGTCCAGCTCCACAATGTCATCGATGTAAGTCACAGGCACCAGCGGATCCAGAGGTGCTGGCGGGGAGGTGGCAGGCTCTTCCTGCTGCGGGGCAGAAGCCCTCGGGGGCTCCTTCGGTGCCTTCTCCTGCGGGGCAGGTGGCGGGGCCGGCCTGGCGCTGGGGGCCGGGGGCAGAGCCGGGCTGCCCTCCCGGCGGGGCACGAAGAGGAAGGAATTGCGTGAATTCAGGCGCAGCTTGGCCAGGGCCTGGGCTTGCAGGTCATGGGCTGGAATGGCAGCCAAGTCAGGCTTGGGGGCCGGAAGGATCTGGAAGGAGGTCCCAGCCCGGGGGGCTGAGGCGGAGAGCGGCTGGCTGGAGCCGGTGGCACTGGGGGCCAGGCTGGCACTGGGGGCCGGACTGGCACTGGGCTGGGGCAGGGCGGCCGCTTCGGCCTCCTCCAGCTTTGGCCTCCTGGCGCTGGCTCTGGCGTGGGCAGCGCTGGCGGGTGGCACTGGTGGCACTGGGGGCCCCTTGGCCGCCGCGGGGACGGCGCCGGGCTCGGGGAGGCGGCTGCCGGGGGGCAGCCCCCGGGGGGTGACGGTGAAGGAGTTGGAGCCGATCTTGTGGAGAAAGCAGTTGGCCGGGGGGGCTGCGGCCTTGGGGGCGGCCGGGGCTGCCTGGGGGGCTGCGGCCTTGGGGGCAACCGGGGCTGCCTGGGGGGCTGCGGCCTTGGGGGCGGCCGGGGCTGCCTGGGGGGCTGCGGGCTGGGGGGTGGCAGCCCGGGGGAGAGTTGGGGACACGGGCTGGGGCTTGACAGGCTGGGGGGTGACGGGCCGGGGGGGAACCGGGGAAACGGGCCGGGGGGCGACCGGGGACACGGGCCGGGGGGCGACCGGGGACACGGGCCGGGGGGCGGCAGGCTGAGCAGGGGCAGGCTGAGCAGGGGCAGCCCGGGGGGCGGCCGGTGCCGGCTGCGGAGATGCCGGCCTCGCCTTGGGGGCCGAGGCCCGCGGGGAGCCGGGCCGGCGCGGGGGCGCTGCGGCGGCGCGGGGGGAGTCCGGTCCCACCTGCGGAGGGGCAGCCGGCCCGCCGGGCCCGCTCGGGGTGTCCCCGCCGCGGCGTCGACGGCCCCGCGGCCGCTGCCCGAACTTCTCCAGCAGGCGGCTGACGGTGCCGGGCTCGGCGGCCTCGGGCGGCTCGGCCGCCTCGTAGATCACCACCTGGTCGGCGCGGATCTCGGCCAGCGCGGCGCCGCGCCGGGCCAGCAGCTCCCGCAGCGGGTCGGGGCCGGCAGGCGCGTCCCGGCGGCGCCCGGGCAGCGCGGCCCCCTCGGCGAAGCAGGCGGCGGCGTCCGGCTGGGACTCGATGATGAGGATGTTGTCGGCGCGGATGGTGCGGATGCCGGGCACGGCGCTGTACAGCTCCAGCAGCTGCTGCAGCGGCCGCGCCGCCGCGGGGCCGTGCCCGGGCAGCCCCTGCCGCAGCCGCCGCCGCTCGCTCTCCAGCCGCATGAAGGGGTTCTCGCGGAGCGGGCCCAGGCTCTCCGCCACCACCAGCTGCTCCCCGCCCGCCGGCTCCGCCTCGCCGCCCGCCGCCCCGGCCAGCTTCGCCCGCTTGCGCTCCAGGATCTCCCGCTTCCAGGCGGGCTGAGCCCGCGGCCCGGCCCCGAGCGGCGGCTCCGCGCTGCTCATGGCGGCGGCCCCGGGCGCTCTGCGCGGCCCCGCGCCTGCCCCGCCGCACCGCGGCACGGCCCGCCCGCAGCCCGGCCCCGGGGCGGGGCGGCCGCCATGGCCGGCCGGGGAGCCGGAAGCAGAGTGACCCGCACGGCCGCGGTGCTGCCCCCCGCACCGCTGCCCCCCCCCGCACCGCTGCCCCCCCCGCACCGCTGCTGACCCCCGCACCGCTGCTGACCCCCGCACCGCTGCCCCCCCCCGCACCGCTGCTCCCCCCCGCACCGCTGCTGACCCCCGCACCGCTGCCCCCCGCACCGCTGCCCCCCCCCCGCACCGCTGCTCCCCCCCGCACCGCTGCTCCCCGCACCGCTGCCGCCCCCCGCACCGCTGCTCCCCCCCGCACCGCTGCCCCCCCCCCGCACCGCTGCTCCCCCCCCGCACCGCTTCTCCCCCCCGCACCGCTGCTCCCCCCGCACCGCTGCTGCTCCCCGCACACGCAGCCCGCAGGCTCCGGGGTGGCGGCCTCGGGGGTCCCCGAGCGGCCAAGAGCCGCGGAGACCGGCCCCGCTCTCGCCCCCCAGCCCCGAACACCCGCTGCTGGGCTGCGGCTGAGGAAGGGCAGCGGTGCGGGCACGGGCAGCGGTGCGGGCACGGGCAGCCGTGCGGGGCGAGGATCAGGCCGTGGGCACCGGGGAGGGTCCTGCCCGGGCCCCCGGGAGCGCCGAGATCTCTGCGGGGCACACCTGGGGGCTTGCGGGGCACACCTGGGGGTTGCAGGGCACACGTCGGGGTTTGCGGGGCACACCTGGGGGGTTGCAGGGCACACCTGGGGGGTTGCGAGGCACACCTGGGGGTTTGCGGGGCACACCTGGGGGCTTGCGGGGCACACCTGGGGGGTTGCAGGGCACACCTCGGGGTTTGTAGGGCACACCTCGGAGCTTGCGGGGCACACCTGGGGGGTTGCAGGGCACACCTCGGGGTTTGCGGGGCACACCTGGGGGGTTGCAGGGCACACCTCGGGGTTTGCGGGGCACACCTCGGGGCTTGCGGGGCACACCTGGGGGTTTGCGGAGCACGCAGCAGAGCAGGAAAGCGTTTTCCCTGCCAGCTTGAAGGGAAAAGAGCCTCCGTGGAATTGCTTCCAGGCAGAGCCTGTTCCCAGCGGCCAGCAGGTTTCTTTGGGAAGTCCGAGCCACCGGGGAAACAATCACGCGATAGATCAGGACTTTCCACGCCTCCAAATTCCTCGGCCCCGGAGACATGGCAGGCACCCCGTGACGTAAATAACCTTTGGCCAGAAGTTGGGGTGGCCCCAGCCTGCCCGGGAGCTGCACCCCGACACCGGGGTGCTCCAAAGCCTTCCCCCCGCTGCAGCCGGGCTGCAGGAAGCAGGAGTGTTTACGGGAGGGAGCACCATACCCTGCCGATAAAGCTCTTACCTTTGCACTCCTGAGCCGTATCAGAGAGCAGCTGCACCTTCTTCAAATGATAGGTGGAGCTGACACTACTGCAGGTGGTGTTTTGCTGCCAGAGCTGCCCGTGTGCCTGGAGCCGTGGGATGCCCAGATGTGCTGTGTGCCCCGAGGAGCTGCTCAGCTGGAAACCAGAGCTATATGGGATCATAGCATCGTTTGGGCTGGAAGGAGCCTTAAAGATCACCCAGCTCCAACCCCCTGCATGGGCAGGGACACCTCCCACCAGCCCAGGTTGCTCCAAGCCCCATCCAACCTGCCCTTCAGCACTGCCAGGGATGGGGCAGCCACAGCTTCCCTGGGCAACATGTTTAGGGAAGTTGTGAAGAGGAGGCAGCACTTTGCCATCCAGCTTCGATAAAACAAGGGTGATTTAAGGTTTATCCATGACCCAGAGGACTTCTCCCAAGCACAGATCCAGGATGCACCACCCAGGGCCTGCAGTGGGTGCCGGGGGTTGAGGGCAAAGAGGGGAGTGACATTTCCCCGCCTCTGGTGACTCATGGCTCGGGCACGTACAGACCCAACAATGTGCCTTTGTACTCGGTGGATCTCAATGGATTTCTCTTTAGTGGTCTTGTCTGGTTGGCTTTTGAGCCTGTGCAAAGCCCATAAATCCTGAAATAATGAATCCCACAGTTTATCTGCACCTGGTGCAAAGAAAACACTTCACTTTGTGGGGATTGAACTTGACATCTGCCAGCTCTGCTGCAAACCCCCCCTGCCCTTATGACAAAAAAAATAAATCCAGCCATTATTCATCTCCTCCCCTGTCAGTCAAGATTTGAGAGCCTTCTTTCACTTTTGTCAGCTCTTTTCTTTCCTAGGCTGAGTCAGTGGAACAGTGTTAAGGACTGGACAGTGGAACTTGGCAAGTGAGCACTTTGGAGCTAATTGCCTGTGTTGACACCCGGAGCAGTGCCCGAGTGCTGCTCCTCAGAGCCCCCTGGGAACCCCTCTCAGTGCCCATATTTTGGCATAAAACCTGGTGTCCCAGCAGCACCAGGGCACCGCTGGCCTGGCTGTGGAGCCGGCCATGGGACGTGCCCTCCTGACACCTCAGTGCCTGACGTGGCACCACTGCTCATGAGGGAGGCAGGGCTGGCCTGCCTCCTGTCCCAGGAGGACCTGCTGGGACAGCCCAAGTACAGCCAGTGACAAGGGGACAGGAGAGAGCAGGACCCAGCAGGACTCAGAGGCGTGTGATTCCACCTGAAACCCCCATGAGCCATCTCAGTTCCTCACCCTTTTACAGGGCAGAGCAAAACTTCCCCTGCACAGCTCCACTCTGGGTTTGTGTCCTCACACCAGCAGAGCACAAAGGGAGAGAGAGGAAGGCAGTAGGTAAAAATTATCTGCTGTAACTGGGCTTCTGCAGCAAATTTTACTTTGTACCCTACAGTGCTGTTGTAAAAACAGGATGGTGCCAACACAGGATGGCTCCAGGATAAAGAATAAAGAAGGTCTGGCCAACTGGAACTCTGGGCACCAATGATGCTGCAAAACTCTTAGGGAGAAGCGTGGCCAGGTCTGTGCCCAGAAGCTGGGTGTGCAGTAGGTGGCAAGAGATTAGAATGATTTCTGTCATCTGTCACACTGGATACGACCCTGCTGGGGTGGTGGCACATGGAGAAGGATGTCTCCAAACAAGGAGGATGCAAAAATGAAGGCTGAGAGACCCCAGCACTGAAGAAAAAAATGCCTTCAATGACAAAGTTGTGCAGCCTGTTTTTCTCTGCCTCTGCTCTGAGGAGCTGTAGTTACCACACTGAACAGGACATGATCATGCAGGTGTCAGCAGGGAGGGAAAGGGGAAAATTCCAGCTGGGAGTTCAAGCCAGACCTGCTCACTTTGGCAATGAAGTCAATTAGACCTGTGACCAAAAACAAAGGGGCTTATGGCAACTTGATGCCTTCTGCCCTCCTGGGGATGTGCTTTATTTTGGAGCTGGTCTGTTTTCCCCAGAGGGATTACCAGGCCTTTGGCCTCCCTTGGATTTCCCCAGGGCTGTTTCTCAGTGTCAAGGATGGTGCCCAGGGCTTGTCCTTCCAGTGCCTGCTGCTTCGTGAGCTCCTCAGCCCTCCAGCCCATCCTCCCTGAGCTGCAGACACTGCACTGTCCCTGGGTTTGTACCTCTCATGTGCTCCCTCTTCTAAGGCATCAGGAGTTTTTACCTTCCTCCCCTTTTAACTGCACCTCTGGAGCTCTGATCTCCAGTTCTCACCAGCTCCCCTCACTGCTGCTGCCCAGAGCTCAGGTGCCTGTTCCCTCTCCTGCCAGCACAGCAAAGCAGCCACCAAGTGCCAGTTCCTGGGTCTATGAGCTCAGCCAGAAACTAAACACAAAACCCAAACGCTTTCTGCTTTCCCAGAAGCATCTCTTTTTATTAAATCACATCTTCAAACCTAGAAACATTCATGAATTGGAAACCTGGTTATCATACACCAAGCAGCAGATAGTCTGAGAAACATCTTCACAGAGGCAGCAGATGATGGCAGGTGTCTCCAGCGTGGTGGCCACGTTTGCCCCATCCTGGGCAGCAGGCAGCCAGCCAGAAACCACCTCAGAAACCAGGGGGAGTGCTTTGGAGTAATTTCCTTCTAGCTTTTCCAAGGAGCCAGCCTGCTGGCCCAGGGCCCACCAAGACCTTGGAGTTCACCATCTACAAAACTCTCTGATAACTTTCAGGCAGTTGTGGCCCCAGCATGTCTCAGGTTGGGCTCTCTGACCCAGAGGCTCTCTTGGCACCAACATATCAGGCTCCTTACCCACCAGTTCTGCCTTCAGCTTCCTGCTGGGATGAGATGAGCAGCAGAGGGGCCCGAGAGCTGGGACACACACAGTGGATCCAGCCTGACTGAGCAGACAGGTCACCCTGCGCTTGAGTTTGGGTTGGAAAGGAGCAGGATGCTGTCAGCTCCCTCTGAGAGCAAAGGCAGAAACAGACCCCAGAGGGCTTTATCTTCACATGCTGTGTCAAATAATCCATTACTATTCACACTGGGGTGGTCTGGGGTTTTTTACCCCCATTATTTTGACAACTGTGTTTATTTCTTTCTCTCATGTGCATGGAAGTAATTGAAGTGTCTCAGAGTTTAGGAGCACTCCAGGATATAACCTGTCCTGCACTTCACCAGGTCTCTTTCCAAAGCCTGCATCATCACCTTTTCCACTTGTTACTCATGCATTTGTTTTTTTTTTTTCAGAAACCTGGTCCCCTCTCACTAGTGGCTCTGCAGAAGCAAGGGAGGGCTCACAGCTGAGCAAAGGAGCTAAAAAGGAAAACATGTGCCTGAACTTCCCAGGGGAAGCAGTAAAGATCCAAAAAGCACAGACTCCCAGCTTCTGCTGTTGTTTGGCATTGCAACTGAAGCCACCCCAGTTCCAGGAATAGTTTTGCAAAAGAACAGGAAACACACAGCAGAAAAACTACAGCCCCTTCTCGCTCACTCGGGTACAATTCCAGCCTGGTTTCCTGGGATGGGGAACACCAAACTTGCTCAGTTTCTGCAGTCATCCCCATCTTCACACCCAGCAAAAGAACGTCTCATTTACAGGGGGCACGGCCAGCACCGGGGAGCAGGGTCCATACTCAAAGGGCTGTGCTTGGCTGTACTTATCTGTGATGACTTTAGAGCATTTCAAATACAAGGACAAGGACACCTGGCCTTGAATTCCCTGCTCTGCATCAGCTCCGAGTTAACATGACCTTGTCACGGGGACTATATCACTGCCACTGAGTCTTAGCACTCAAGAAATCATTTTAAAAAGAATAATAATCTAATAACCTTACACTTTTTGAGTATCAGCAATGTGCATCTGTGCTGGTCCTGAGCCAAACAGTGTCACCCTGGGACACCCAGGGACAGCAGGGAGGGGGCAGGGGCTGTGCCCACAGGTCACTGCTCCCACACAGGGGGAGTCACAGGAGGGGCCACCCCAGATGGATTTGGGCTCCATCAGCTGCTCAGGGTCTCTATGAACACATTCCCTTTCCTGAGGCTGAGCAAGGGCAGTGGAGAGGCTCCCCTTGCTGAAGGGCTATAGGGCCTGCACTTGTGTGATTAATCACCAGTTCATTTAGGAGATAAGGATAAAGGCTGGAGTGCCCAGTTAATTAGCTAAATACAGCCTGCCCCCCACCACAGCATGTGCACCAGCCCTAGATGGGTCTTATCTATCCTTAAGTGTGCCAACCTAGAGGATGCTCTAAAAGCAAATACAACAATGTGAAAAATTATGAGGCTGTGTTAGTTCTTTAAAATTTAACAAACATTTATGGAAAAATACAACTTAGCTTCCCTTCATTAAATGGGAATCTTAAATGGGATTTTTAAGTGTCCATAACATTTATTCCCTCCAGTCTGAAAGTTTTCCCCACTGATCAGCAGTAGGTTGGGCTGATTTCATTTCTGAGTCAAAGCAGCCACCAGCTCCTGCACAAGCTCAACAGGAGATTGTGAACTGGCACCTCAGGAGAGGCAGCAAACTCTGGTATCTTGGCATTAATTGAGCCAATTACACAGCAGGATTACCTGGGAGTGACAACGATCACAGCCAGGTTCATGGTCACTAAACCACCCGTTCACTCCCTCAGCTCAAGTACACGGTATTATTAGCAGGCAGACTCGTCATCAGGACTGTAACAGTTTCCAGTTGACTTTGGCTTGTGTTTCCACAACTGAGAATTAAAAAACACTCCCAGGGAAGATGCAGAAACCCACGGATACTCTGTGATCAGTGGGACAAAGCACAGGATCACAAACAATGTTTCACAGATGGTGTGGGAAATGCTATTGCTGCTCCCTGTCCCCACTGAGGACGCCTGGGGGAGCATCTCTCAGGAGGGGCTGCCCAGGCCCTCAGCTCCAGAGGTGCAGGGCAAAGCCCAGAGTGACCCAGCTCTACATGTACCTGCAAATCTCTGTCCTGGCACCCTCTGGTGCTCAGATCCAGCAACATGTGCCAATTGACAAGGAAGGACAAGGAATTCTGGAAGGACTTTTCTAATCATACAGCAACGTGCCTTACCCTGCAGCAGCACATCAGCAATATGTGTGACTCAAACAGGGTCGGGATGGGTTGCATGTTTACACTTACACCAAGAGAGAAGAGAAAGCCTGTTGTCCCACCTCCTGTCTGGGCCGGGATGAAGGACACACTCCCACTTCCAGATCCTGCCAGGCTGGCTATTTTAAGTCACCATTTTCCATTCTTTCAACTAACCCCACTGCTGTTGTCTGAAGGTGACAGAGCCACGTTGGCAGCCGTCCTGCCAGCAGAGCCTTGGGAACAGGAACTCCCAGCCACAGGTCACTGACACAGTCACATCCCGAAACAGCAGCAGGTGTTGGTGAGATGGACACGTGCCAGTAGCTGGAGAGATGGTAACACAGGGCGGACAACAGCAGGAACACTGCCTCACACCCTGCTGCACATGGCAAAGCAAGCGCGGGCAGTCGAGAGGGAGCATCCTCCCCAGACCACAGGAAAGAGCCCGTGTGTGAAGAGATGATGTGAACACACATACACACACACTCCTGATGCCCCTGGAGCAGGAAACCCATGCCGAGCTCCAGGCAACAAGTCCAGGCTGAGAAACGAAGAAGAAACTCATTTGCAGA
Organism: Apus apus; assembly: GCF_020740795.1. NCBI lineage: Eukaryota > Metazoa > Chordata > Aves > Apodiformes > Apodidae > Apus > Apus apus. The sequence goes on along the minus strand of NC_067300.1, from coordinate 1,808,878 downwards.
GTCCCCTTGGCAGAGCAGAGGTCCCCACGGGCCACGGGACGTGGCTCAAGCAGCTCTAGAGGCACTGGGAGGAGCAGCAGGTGGGATCCCACGGGTGTGCACAGCAGGGTCCTCACACGGGGCTGGCTGAGTGGGCTGGTTGCCTTTTGCAGTCAGATGTTTTGCTGGAGCTACCAGGATTTTTCTGGTTTTGTTTTGTTTCCAGGAAAGGATTATCTGCTCACTCATCCATTTCCTGTCCCAGGCCTGGAGGTCTTGCTGCAAAGGCAAGTTGGTGGCTGCAGCATGAGGAGAGGTGCAAAGAGATTATTCTCCATTTTCTACCTACTGCAACTTGGAATTTTCTTCTTCCCTCTTCTTGCCAGGCAAACACGAGGAAGAGAGGAAAGCCTCTCTGGAAAACCCTGTGTAAGACACATGCTACAACCAAGAAGACAACCCCCAGGCCTCTACAGCTGAGTGAACATCCTTTGCAGGCAGCAGAGAACATGGTCAGGGGCTGCTCCCAGCACATGAGCCAGGCTGAGGAGCAGCAGACTGGAGAGCTGATGCACTTGCTGCCCACCCTTCTCCTCTCCTGGAGGCTGTACCACAACCAGCAGATGCTGCAGACGTTCCTCACGCCAAGCAAGGTGTTGAGAGGTCACCTCCAATGCTGCTGCGCAGCAAGAGCAGCAGAAACTCCCACACGTGGCTGGGTTGAACAGCCAGGGCTGGCACCCAGTTTAGCCATCCCAGTTTAATCTGCTTCTCTCCAGGGTTAACCAGGTGCCTCTGCTTCTCCTGCCCTTGCTGAAAGCCAATCCAGACCAGGCAGGAGCTGCAGCAGCAGCAGGTCCCTGTTGGGGGGTGGGTGTCACAGTGTGACAGGGCTGCTGATCCTGCAGCAGAGCAGGCAGGACAGGAGCTCAGGTGGGACAGGAGCTCAGGTGGGACAGGAGCTCAGCTGCCCCATCACCCACGTGCTCTGACTGCCCTCCTCAGAGCTGAGCTCCACCAACTAACTCGGGCAGCAATTACCGAGAACAAACTGGTCCCAGGGCTTCAGCAGGCACAGCCCAAGAGCAGGCAGTGGCAGGCTGGGAGGAGCAGGTAGAAAGGGAAGGACAAACTGTCCCGTGCACTCAGCAGCTGCAGCTCCCACGGGCACACCCCAAGGGCCTGTCCTCAGTGGCACCTGCAGAAGGTGCTGCAGAGGCACCTGGGGTGCAAGGGACATCCTGGCTGTGACTGTGCCGGTGGCGAGCAGAGGTCACCCTTCCCAGGCTGCTCCAACTGAGGAAGTCACAGGCTCTATTTTTAACTCTGAAGTTACATAATTACAATTTATTTAATTTCTTTTGCACCCTATCCTCTGCTGATCCCTTCCTTTCCCAGCAGCTACTTGAAAAATTCAACCAGTTAAAAAGGGGAAGAAACTTGTTTTCCTCTTTCAGAAATGAATCACAGAATGTTGGGGTTGGAAGGGACCTCCAAAGATCATCCAGTCCAACCCCCCTGCCAGAGCAGGACCCAAACCAGGGCAGGTCACTCAGAAAGGCATCCAGACAGGTCTGGAAAGTCTCCAGAGAAGGAGACTCCACAGCCTCTCTGGGCAGCCTGTCCCAGGGCTCTGTCACCCTCACAGAAAGAAGTTCTTCCCCACATTCAGGTGGAACTTCCTGGGCTCCAGTTTGGATCCATTGCCCCCCATCCTGTCCCAGGGCACAAGTGAAACATTTAACTTCAACGACGCTATTTGCACAAAGGACTTTAAACATCAAAACTCTGTTGTCTTTCCAGTCACAGCTTTTAGAGCATTTCATCTCTTTAGTCAAAATGAATGCCACAAAGGAAAGGATACGCTCGTGTCATAAACATCACAAAGTATGAGGAATAGAGGTCTTTGGAAAAGAGAGAAAAGCATTAATTGTTTGTCATGACACTGAACTAGAGTCAACTGCACCAGTAAAACAGTCTGTAAGGATCATTCAAACACACATCCTCCTACACAAGTTATGCAACTGTACAATCTACCTTCCTACTTGGCACCCCTAGTTCTACAAGTGGTCAGTGAGGATAGATATACAACAGTTCTACAGAGAAATCACTGAAGTGGATACAGAAATGGGCCTTTTTGGAGTGAAGTAAGTTTTTCAATAGTTACACAATGCTACATTCATGCTACCAAGTTCACTGAATTGGGAAGTTACTTTAGAAAAGAGAAAGGAAGAACAGTTTGTCTGTCTCCAGTTAGGAGTTTAACCACAGGAGGTAAAAGAGTCAGAAAGGGAGAGAGTTTTGTGTCAGCATTTTAATCCTGCCACTGCCATTTCCTTCTCCAAACAACACACGACCTCATGCTTCCATCACCCCTACAGCTCCCACCTCTCCCAGGCACAGCTGCTGGAACCTGCCATGCAAAATAATAGAGAATTGGCAGACATTCTGTTTTTCTTTTTTACAGCTGGCATTTTGTTCCACAGGATACAGACCAGTACCTATTATCCCCTTCCTTACAAGTCTGGAAAACACGACTGAGTCAAGAGGACAAGAGTCCAGCCAGGGATGAGGAACAGCCACCAAACCTCCTGAGGCCAGGACAGCTCAGCAGGGCAGTTCCCAACAGCTCCCAACCAGAGGGGGAGGCAACAGCCCAAACCTTTTGGTTCAATATGTTCCTTTCAGTGACTTTAAACCATCTTCCTCCACCTATTCCTCTCCCTACTTGCTGTATGTACATTATTTCTTTTTACTTTTGCTATAAAACTGCTATAAATGTACAGGGTTCAGCAGCCAGAGGCCTGCTCTCCAAAATTACAACCACAGATATGTCACAGGGGAAGGAAAACTCTACAGATCAGAACAACTAGTTCTTTTTGTAAGCATTTGAAAGAAGATTTGCACATAGATTTTCCTTCACTTCACAACCAACTGATTTTAGATACAAGGAAATCAAGGTGATCATTCCCTGTTACTTCTCCAGTATATTTTACTTAAGAAAGGAATAACTTGTATCACCTCCCAGAATTGTCAGAGTGACCTACACCACCTGTAAGTAGTTATTTCTCCTCTGAACAGGAGTAGAAGATGAAAAAAAGCCTTCCCAAAACAAAAAAGCAACCCCTCAACATAAACAAAGAGAAAGTACCTATATTCCAAAACATATCTTCAAAGATCAAGTACAGATCTGGGTTCTCAACCCAGGGCTGCTCTGACAAAGCTCAGGGTTTACTCTGTCCTACACAGGAGGGGCCATGAGCAGCACAGACCAACAAACAGGTCATTTTAGCACTGGGAAGGAGGTGGTGTTTGCACAAACAACTGGCAATCAAGTGAACAGAGGGAAGATTCCAAGTCATGCTACAAACCCGTGCTGTGTCCCTCCAGAAGCTTTTCTTCCCAACACCTCAGTGAACAGTCTCCTTGGAGGATTCCTGAAGGTGGTGTGACCACACTGCTCCACACAGCAGGATACAGAGAGAACTCATCTCTGGACACACAGCAAAACACTGGCATGAACAAGTAATTACCATGGCTATCAATTTCTAATTCATTTTTATACCAATAGTGAACCTGACAGAAGTTCCTCAGCCAGGTACCCCGTTTTCTAACCTAAAATACTTCAGCAAAACTAAAGTCCCATAGTTTTGCAAGCAGCAAAATAGAAAGTTAACAAAGTTGTGTCTAATTGGAGGAGAAATATACATTAGTGAGAGCACGTCCAATTAGTGCAACAAGCTACTCTGAAAGTAATGAACCAAACTGGATTAATCAATGCAGCAGACATGCAGGGTCTGCTAAAGTTATGTTAAAACCATGTTTGCTGGTGATTAAATATTGTCTACAGAAGATATATTACCATTCTGAATATATTTTCAAGCAGACCAAAAATACCTCATCTATTGGTTACTGGTGTGTTATTTTTAACTAATTAAATACTGGGAGGGATTTTACCCCCCCTCACTATAAAAATTGCACTTATTTTCTATGAAACAAAACAAAACAAAAAAACACCCAGATTTTGATTCTAATATTCCAGTATATATTCACATTGAAACTGGATCCTCTTAATCTAAGCTTGCAGGAGTAGGTGTAGCAGTCCTTGCTCTCCAAGCTCCCCAGCACAGCAGGTCCCACAGTACCAACCCCTCCTTCCTCTGTGCTCTGGGCACTTCTTCACTGTAGTGCACGGGTAGTGGATTGGATTTTTTATTATTATTTTTTTTTTAATGTAAGAAAACCTGAGCTTCAAAAGTCTTTAAAAGGACCTGGAATCAAATCTGGCCCGTTCTGACCCAAAACAGCTCAGTTCTGCAAGGAACTCCATCCTGTCCTCGGTTCACACAGCTCCTCCTGAGACACCACGGCTCTGACCTGGGGCGACTGAGGTGTCAAACCCTCTCCCTCCAGTCTCTCGTGACCCAGGAGACCTTCCTCCCGACACACTTCCGAGGGCTCCTTCCTCCCTCCCTTTAGCACTGCTGCCTCCCACTGGGCTCCCTGTGCCAAGAAAAAAAGTCTCTCTGCAACAAGCATGACTTCTTGGGCACCGGTGATCAGCTTCCTCTTGCAAAGTCTTCTCCAGCTCATAAAATGTCGTCGTAGTCCAACAGCTTCGAGTGCTGGCGGGTCTTCCAGAGGCGGTAAAGGCGAAAATCAAAGTAAGTCTCAATCATTTGCTTACCTGGGAGAAGAGAAAGGAAGCAGAGGGGTTACACCCTGCAGCACAGCCAGAGATGTGAGAGGCTGCAGCAGCAAAAAGCCCCAACCCTCCCATAGGTAAAGGTAGAGGAGAACCCAACGGAATGCTTCATTTGGTGAGGAGCACATGAAGGTGCCTCTGAGAAGCAAACACCTTTATAGAGCTCCTCACACCATGGAAGGCTCCATCATCATCATCCCCTGGCAGGGTTTGTCCATGGGAGTGGGAATTGAGCACAGAGTCTGACTCCAGACTTTGATCTCTCTGCAGGGCCTGCAGGAGGGGAGGCTGCAGAGGATCAGACAACAGCTCCAACAGCCTGCATGGAGCAACCCAGCCCAGGGGCTTCAGAAAAGCACCAATCAAGAGTGAACTCTTTGTGAAGAGTCATGGGAAACATCACAAATAATTAACATTGGAAGTTCAAGACATGTTTTGGTTTTAATTTAACGTTAACAGATTGTCTCTGTCCTGCAGAGCTGGCTCTTCTCACAGCAATGAGCTCAACAGGACACACCAGTGCAAGTTCTGCCCCCCTGAAAGGGCTGGGGGGTCTCAAGAGGCCACCACGGAGCGAGCACTGTGTGCAGGAGGCAGCAACTGCCTTTGTAAATACAAGGACAAACAACCCTGGGCTCTGAAGCAGGGCTCAAGGAGGGGATTTTCACTTTGGAGGGCTGCTCAAGATTAGTTTCCGATGACTTTGCAAAGGATTAGAGAGGTTACACTCTCAGTGCATCCCAGATTGATCCAGGGGATAAATCCAGGTGTATCCTTCAGCCCAACCTCCTGGAAGATCAACTAGCTCAGTGAATGTGCACAGAACCTGGTGCCTTGCCTGCCAAACTCCACATCAACCCAGGGATTTCCCTGCAAGTTGCTTCTTGCAGGGTCTCTCCTTCCACATAACCAGTGATAGGACGAGAGGAAATTTCCTCAAGTTGTGTCAGGGCAGGTTCAGATTGGATATTAGGAACAATTTCTTTACTGAAAGAGTGGTCAGACATTGACACAGGCTGCCCAGGGCAGTGCTGGAGACACCATCCCTGGTTAAAAAAAAAACACAAATGTGTGGACATAGTACTTGAGGCTTAGTGGGCATGATGGTGTTGGGTTGACATTTGGACTTGATGATCTTAGAGCTCTTTTCCAAGCTTAATGACCCTGTGACTCCCTGATTCTAGGCACACACACACGAGCACGTTCACTGGGGGGTCTGTGCACACTCTGTATAAAGCTGGGCCCAAACCTCAGCACAGAAAACCCCGTGCAGCTGGGATGTGCTCAACTCCTAAGCATTCCTGTGGAGGTAAAGGAGGAGGTAAAAATAACCCAGCAGGGCCCATGGCAGCTGTGAGCAGCAAAGGAAGTACCCAGAGGGCTTCCAGCCTAATGCTCCACGTTGTTACCTTCCAGGAGAACCAGTACCAAGGACTACAGCACAGATAACACAGCAAGGGCAGATTCAGACTTTGTGCACTCACAGTTACTTACACTGGCCAAAAACCAGGAAAAAAAATCCATAGCCCCTTGAAACATCTTAAGCTACAGGCAGAAAAAGCAAAGTGTGCTGAGATGTGAAATGGCTCTAATGGGTGACATCCCAATTTCTTGTTGATGACACAACTTGGGACCAAGAGATCCCTGCACACTTGGTTACAGAAAAGGTTCTGCTCCCATGGGCATTTCTCCCATGGACTTCACATGTCCTAGTAATGTGACAAATCTCCTAAACACAGGCTGGAAAGCTGCCTATTCTCCAGGCAACCTTGATAGTGCCAGAAGCCTGGGAGAGGGCTCTGCAGCTTCAGGCACAACAATCAGGAGAGCTGAAATGTGAACGTGGGGGAATTGCCAGGGAAAACCCAGGGTCAGCAAGAGAACTACACGAGGCTGTGACCAGCAAAAGAATGAGCAGAGCAGGGCCTAAGGGAGCTCAGAATTGCTTTTTCATGAAGATGCCCACTGAAGGAGGCAGGCTGATGAAGAAGACATGTTTCTTTGCATAGAAAATAAATTACCTTGAGCTGATAGTTCAAGTGGAGACTCAAAGGCAACCCTATAAGGATTCATTAAGTTTTTCAGATTCTGAAATAGCTGGAAGGAAAACATATCAAGAGTTAGCAGCTGAAAACAAAGGTGAACTCCAGGACACTCAAAATTACCCATCTTTGTTCCCTACCTCTAGAAATCTTTCCACTCATGTCCTTTAAAACATCTAGTTCATTAGTAAATAAATAAAGTGCTCTGAATGAGCATTCTCCTCAAAGGCTTCAGCATTTGTCCTGCATGTCACTTCTCCTTCCTTCTGTGCCCTCTGGGGGGGCACAATCCACAGGGTGGTTCACCCAGTCACAGCCACTCCTGGAACAGGAGGGTAGCACGTTCCCACAGAGCAGAAGAGGAAGGTTTAAACTTCACAGTGTGACTGTTGCTTCCCTGGGCTTGGTGCTACTCAGCAGACAATCCCAGAGAGGTGACCCAGGAAGCTCTTACCTTCTCCCCATTGGGGTTTCCAAGAACATAGCAGCCCATGATGTGAATGATATTTGGTTCAGGATTGACTTTACTCATCAGCCGGCTCAACCTCTTCCAGAAGCTGGGAGAAACAGGAAAAAGCAGAATACATAGTTTTAAAAAGGTCTATCTCCTCATATGCAGGAGTGATCACCTGGATGTGTGTGCACACGCTGCTCAGAAGGGGCCTGAGGAACAAGCTGCTCAGGAAGAGCCATTGGTTCTCAGACAAGGAAGAGCACGGGCAGGGCAAGGGTCTGAGGAGCAGGTCCAAGTCATGTGGTAGAGAGGGAGGAACAGCCCATCAAGCCAAGGAAGCTCCAAGGTGAAGAGAAGGGAGCAAAGTCCACCAGGTCTGCTGTTAGACTGTTTAACTAAGCATCCTCTTCTTGTAGCAGTTCCCTCCAATGTCCTCCCTCCCATCTCTATCAACAATTGCCCTTTCTAAAGGGCATTATCAGAGCACTGGTTCATTCCCACCCATTCCATCAGCAGAGAGCAGCTGGAGAGGTGGTTCTTCTACATAGCCAGAGAGACAACACCAAGCCAGGCTGCTTCATGTTAGGCAGCACTTGGTGCTGCCCACCAGTCAGTCCCACTTCACATTTTGTGACCACTGACCAGGCACACTGTGCCCAGGGACACGAAGGACAGCCACTTCCCCTGGGCAGCAGCTGGAGCAGCCTCCTGGTGGGCTCCAAGGCCCAGCAGGTCCTCTGTGGGGTCTGCAATCAGGCTGAGCTTTTCTCAGGACTGTCTCCCAGGCACCTACAGGTTGGATACAAACCTTCACTTCCAGGCATCCCAGTTTTCAGCTGTGTGTTTCTGAGCATCCCTGAATTACCAGCTTCAGACCAGCTAGGCCTGGCATGTGCTCAGAGCGCGTACACACGTGCCGCAGAACTTTACTGACAGTGTTTGTGCCAGAGCACAAGAGCCCTGAACAGATGTTGATTTTAATACTCAGTTCTCATGCCAACAAAAAGTTGTGTAGAAGCAGGCTGGTGTGCATCCTTTCCCCAGCACTGGTGGCCAAGTAAGATTGAGTCAGCACAAGTGAGCAGGCAGCAAAACAGGCAAAGCTTAACTCTGCAAGGAGAAGCAAAATTGCCTCAGCAGCCCTGGCTGACAGGCTGGCATCTCAGTGAAAAACCTGCTGGACTCTGAGCAGGCTTTGCAGAGACTAATTTAATTCCCCCCTGCAATTAGGAGGGCAGTTGCCAAAGTCAGCTCTGGGGGAAAGGTTTGCATTCCTGCCACTAGTTGCCCGCATGGAAATGCCATCTCAGCCACTTCTGAGCAACAGAGGCACAAGGTGCACGTTCTGGTTTCTGGTCAGCAAAGGAGAGGAAATATCTCTTTCCCCCTAGTCCAGACAGACACTAAGCAGCAGATAAAAGCACACTTTCTGGTGACCTGTCCCAGGGCTGCACCACCCCAGGGATGAGCTCAGCTCTGTCACCTTTGCAGCTCCCCCTGAAGGAGCTGTAAGCTGCTATTATGTCCCACTCAGCCTTCTCTGCCCCTGACCAGGCCACCCCAGATCCCTCAACCTCTCCTACTAGGGCACATGCCACAAACACTGAGCAAACCAAGCAGAAAAATACCATGCAAGTCCAGAACATAACACAGCCACTCACAGGATCATATCTTCCTCCTTCTCCACTTTGGCGAAAG